>NW_024802934.1:6340475-6368717 GCF_019175285.1 Sceloporus undulatus
CTCTCTTTCCCTGCTTTCCTCTTCTCTTCCTTGTCCCACCTTTCCTCCCTTTTTCTTTCTTTCCTTCCCTCCCTCCTTCTTCCCCCCCCCTTTCGCTCTCACACACACACCCCTTCCCTCACTGCAGTCGCTGGCCTGCCTGCCTCCCTGCCTGTCATTCTTTCAGCCAATCAGGAGACAGAGGAATGAGAGAACGGATTTGAGAACGGATAAGAATACCGCACAGACCTCTGTTGGAACGTTCTCATCACGTTACAGCTCTCTGGGAACACATTCAATCCATACCCTCCTGGAACACATGTAGAACACAATTAGAACATTCTCAGAACCCGATTGGAACACATACGTGCAGTATTCTTAAATGTGTTCCGTTCTCATCTTGTTCTCAGAACGTTCTCAGAACTCAGTGCGGTAATCTCCATTATTTTGTTATGCATCCCAATTTCTATCACTGACTTGGTCTAATCAAATCATAGCTAATTAGTGTGCCTAAATTAAGAAACCTGTGGTTTCTGCAAATCATAATTTTTGCTCAGAGCAGATCAAAAAAAATCAAGAAGAGAACTGGAATTCCTAAAGAAGAGGAGGGATGGGAGCCCAAATCATAATAGGGCAGATATGCATCTTACTTTAAAGAAGACTGCTCTCAATTTGAAGGTGTCTTCCTCTATTTAATAATAATCATAATAAAAATAATAGTAATTTTTATTTCTATCTTCCTGCCTCTCCCAATGGATCAAGGCGGGATCACAGCAGAGTTAAAATTACACTTACAATACTGCAGCATTAATTATTGCACCATTAATAACCAAAGCTAAAAACATAAAAATGTAAGAACATAGAAACATAAAAACATAAAACAATCAATCAATCATGGGGTCAGCTGCTCTCATTCCATACTAGTGGTCTTCATAGGAGGTCAGGAGGGTATGCGCAGTGAAAGAGCTCTGTCTTTACCGCCTTCTTGAAAGTTTCCAAGGATGTAACAAGGCAGGTCTCCTCTGGGAATCCATTCCATAGTCTAGGGGCAGCTATACTGAATGCCTTTTGGGAAGTAGAAACATGTTTGGATGCTGGTATCTCCAACAGGTTCTTCCCACTTGTTCTAAGAGTGAGGTGCAGATTGTATAGGGAGATGCGTTCCCGTAAGTAACCCGGAACCAAGCCATGTAGGGCTTTAAAGGTAATAACCAACACCTTGTACTGTCCCCGGAAGCTAATTGGGAGCCAGTGTAGATCTTTCAAGATAGGTGTTATAAGTCTAGAAGAACTAGTGACCAACCTGGCTGCCACATTTTGCACTAGTTGAAGCTTCCAAACTTGATACAAGGGTAGCCCCATGTAGAGCGCATTACAGAGATCGAGATGAGAGATTACCAGAGCATATACTACAACTTCAAGGTCCTTTCGGTTGAGGTAGGGTTGCAGTTGGCATATCAACTGGAGTTGGTACCAAGCACTCTTGGTCGTCGCATCCACTTGAGATGACAAACGTAGAAATGGGTCCAGAAGTACTCCCAAACTGCAAACTTCATCCTTCAAGGGAAGTGTGACCCCATCAAGGAGTGGTGGACAAATTTCCCTCCCCGGACCTAAGGAACCTATGGCAAGTAGTTCCATTTTCTCTGGATTCAGCTTGAGTTTGTTTTTCCTCATCTAGCCCATTACTGACTCAAGGCAGGGATTCAGAGGGGAGAAGTCATCCTTAGTCACTGTAGCAGTCGGGGACATAGAGAAACATATTTGGGTGTCATCAGCGGACTGATAACCCCGCGCCCTATTTCTACGGATGATCTCTCCCAGCGGTTTCATGTAAATGTTAAATAGCATGGGGGACACAATGGTGCCTTGAGGGATGTCAGATGTAAGCTCTTTCTTAGAAGAGCAACTGTTCCCCAGCCTCACCATCTCGGACCTGCCCGAGAGGTGGGATCGGAACCACTGGAGTGCAGTGCCCCCATGCCAACTCCTCAGCCACTGAAGGTCCAAGAGCACTAACAGGGTCACACTTCCCCTGTCTGTGCCCAGACAGAAGTTATAGATTAAGGCCACCATGGCTGTCTCCACTCCATATCCTGCCCTGAAGCCAGTTTGAAATGGGTCCAGATAATCGGTTTCATTCAAGACAGCTTGGAGTTGGAAGGCGACTACTCTCTCGATCACCTTGCCCAAGAATGGTAATAGGGAGACCAGTCTATAATTGTTTCTCTCCAGGGGATCTAGGGAGGGCTTTTAGAAAAGCAGTTTGACCACTGCCAGTTTTAACTGCGATAGAAATTTCCCCTCCCTAAAGGATGCATTGATTATAGATTGTAATAGTGTAATCACAGCATTCCTTCCCTGGACGGTCAACCATAATGGGCAAGGATTGAGAGCGCACGTTGTCCTCCTTATGCTTCAAAGGAGCTTGTCCACTTCATTGGTACTTACAAACTCAAGGTGATCCAGTCGAACGTGGTCCATGGGTTTCTGGATACTTCTCTTACTGTTTCTGTGAAAATGCTGGCGTCAAGGTCAGCCCTTATCCAAGAGATTTTGTCTGCAAAAAAGTCATTGAAAACATCACAGCAGGCTATGGTTGGTTGAAGTAAGGGGTTCAGGGTGGGAGGCGATTGGGTCAGCTCTCTAACCACCCTGAACAGCTCTGCTGGACGGACTCTGCAGACACAATACGTTCAGCATAGGAAGAATTCTTTGCTGCACCTATCGCCTCTCCATAAGAGTGTCTTGTCAGATAAGCGCTGATGTTTCCGCCAGTGGTGCTCTAGTCGTTGCACGGCCTGATTCATCTGTTGAAGATCTTCTGTATACCAAGATTTTTTATTCGAAGCGGGTCGGAAAGGATGCTCGGGAGCGATACTGTCTATAGCCTTGGTAATTTCATTGTTCCAGGTATCAACCAAGGCTTCGACAGAGTCACCATCAGTCCCAATCATAAGTCCTTCTAGAGCTTCTTGGAACCTTTTGGGTTCCATCATCTTCCGAGGGCGGACCATCTTAATAGGTCCTCCACCCCCGAGGGGGATCTGGGTAGTCACCTTCAGTCCTACCTTGACCAGAAAATGGTCCATCCATGACAGAGCAGAGATTTGAGTTACCTCTGCCCACGGCTGCTCCTGCTCCATACTGAAATGGTGTCCACCAGTTTAACTGTCCAACTGTACATTCTACAAGTAAAACATTACAAGAAATGTAGAAGAAGTCTTGAAATGACCTATCAGCAGTGAGATCCAGGACAGCAGACTCAGCACATCACCGGATCACCTTCTCCTATTATGGCAACATGTTATATTTCTGAATGTCCACCTCTACTAATAAATTGGCACATACCAGTTTAATCAAAACCTTTGTCCGTTCGTAGCACTGTAAGTTTCGGGCATCGACATCTACTCTATGACTGTTAATTAATTAAAGGCAGATGGAACAGACAAATAGTGTTCAAATAAACACATCTCATGTGTTGAAGTTCACCAGATCAGCCACACTAGTCTTGAGATATCTGCAACACTGTGGTCCTAGGACACACTTTCCTCATAGCTACACATATAGAATTCTGCCCTGAAGGAGAATCTTAACTGGTATCAGGCTTCCTCTTGGGTGGAGGAGCCTTACCAGGGATGTAGCCAGGATTTTAGGAAGGGGGCAGTCCAGACTAAGTGCCACCATTATAATGGTGCTTGCGTGCGGTGGTACAGAAGCACATGCCATTCATTTTTCTACGTCCCTGGCCTTACACATGTACAGCTGTTCATAAGAGGACCCCTTCTCAATGATTACAAATATACAGTTGGCCCTTCTTATACATGGAGTCAAGCATCCACGGTTTGAAAATGTTCAAAAAAAGGATAAATTTCAAATATCAAACCTTAATTTTCCATTTTTTATAAGGGACACCATTGTGCTATGTCATCATATTTAATGGGACTTGAGCATCCCCAGATTTTGTTATCCACGGCCAGCATATAACAAGGGTCCACTGTATGGCTTATGGAGCACGCAAGGAATGTATCTTATCACACAGGAGAACACTGCTGCCACTGCTGGAAATTCCCATTCCATTCTGGATGCATTCCCCAGGGGCCGATTTTTGGGAACGCTTCTAAACTGTTCCCAAAAATTGGCTCCTGGGGAACGCATCCAGAATGGAATGGGAACTTCTGGCGGCAGTGGCGGCATTCTCTTGTGCAGTAAGATGCGTTCTATGCTGCCTCTGGTTCCCATCCCTCTCCCTTTTGTAGCATGACAGGGCCGTTCCAGGGTTTGTACGATAAGCTTATGTGACGTGCAACCAAATTTAACAGTGTTTTCTCACCCCCTAGGAGGAGTACTCCTTTACAAGATACCAGTCAGCCATGCTGTCTTCTGGGAAGCTCAAGTAAAGTATTACGTCGCAACTTTTCTTTTCCACTTTTCTTTTCTGGCCCATACTCAACATTCCTTACCTACTGAGCATACTGTACTGTTTTTATTTTGGGTTTTTGCACTCCCCATGTTTTCTACTTCTGCAAAATATGAAGTTTCTACAAGCATGGTAATACTTTCCTGCTAGGAGCTTGTTAGTCGGAGCAGAGTTTGGAAACATTATTTTGTTGAATAACAGTTCCTAGGATTTTTCAGTCAGCAGTGTTACCCCAAAAGTAACTTTTCCAAGTTATTTTCAATTTATAGTTTTTTGTGGATTTTTCGGGCTATGTGGCCATGTTCTAGAAGAGTTTCTTTCTGATGTTTCACCAACATCTATACTAGCCATAAATGCTGGTGAAACGTGAGGAAGAAACTCTTGTAGAACATGGCCACATTGCTCGAAAAACCCACAAAAAACTAGGGATGAAGGCCATGAAAGCCTTAGACTCTTTTCAATTTATTTTTATATTTTACTGACACAGCAATATAAAGTAACCTTTTTTTGCAGAACAAGCAAGATGCATTTCTTATTTAAAAAATCCAATGCATATGTGAGAGGGTTTTTTTTGTTCATAGCCTGAGAAAGTAATGATATGAATAGCTCCTTGTCATTCTACTAAAGTATTTCTCCATAGATCCAGTTGTGACTGTGCACATTCACTGTTGTCACTGATGAAATTAATAAAAGGAAATCACATTGACTATATCCTCATATATTTTTATTTATATTTCTCAACTCTCTGTGAGGATCGAGTCGGGAATACATCAATAAAATTACAATTCCATTTCTGGTTAGGATCTGAGAGGTGCACCACATATTGCAAGATTATTATAAGACTATTTGGTACTTAAACTAGCAGACTATAAGCAGTCTAGACTGTGACATTATTTCTATAAAGCATTCACTGGATGCTGATGGTATCACGAAATCCATTCAGAAACTTAACTTGGTTTTAGACATTCCAGAAACTGGCTTTCTTGTGTGAAAGTTTGTTCAGACAGCCATTATGGAAAGTTCATGAAGTGACCAGAGAGAAGGAGGATGGAAATAAAGCCTAAACATAGCAATCTACTCATTTACAGCGCTATAAAAATAAAATAATAATGATAATGATAATAATAATAATAATAATAATAATAATAATAATAATAATAATAGACAAGCCATAGGGGAAAACACCAGGAGTTATAATTTAACTGTCTATTATCTTCATGTTCTAGTCCTCTTGGTCAAGGTTACTTGCAACTGTGCTGATATATTTTTCCGCTCAAAGATAGATCTCACAGGTTGTGTTTCAGAGGTTTTTGGCAAATTTGTCCCTAGTGAATCTTCTTGTCAATCTTGGCAATGTGATTATGAAGTTTGAACAGCATGCTTCTTACCATGGTTCCCACATACACATAACTTCCAAAATTAGGATGCAGTTATCTTCAACTGCAAATGTTTGTACATTTCTATTGGAAATAGAAAATACTATTACCAAAAAGTGCAGTGTTTTCTCTTTTGCCATGTTAGTTCAAATTTTGAACTAGAGAAAAGCCAGTGTGTTCTTAAGTCTGGGGATTTACACCTTGTCGGTGTTGGGCTTTTCCTATAAAAAGAAGAGATAAAGCTGTGCAGGAGAAGTAGCACTAAAAAATATAGAAAGACATAGACCATTTCTGAAAATTTCCCATTGTTTATCTATATAGTTATGCATTTAATTTGCATTTTAGCATGTTAAAGGGTATGGAACCTGAACTATGAACAAATTTATTTTCAGACAGTTTGAAAATATAAACACATTTCCCCTTCCTGCTCTACTAATTTATTTTCAAGTGCACAGAATTGCTTTCAGTTTACTTTAAAGTAATTCCTATGCTAATTGCATGTCTGGCCTTATTCATAAAGACGAAGAACCTGGCCTTGGATTCTAGAACGCATAATGAAGGTCTGAGCTGAGCATTAACACTGTAATTAACAAACCCTTCAGTCTCAGGGACTGTGAAATTCATAAAGCAACAAAAGTTGGGAGAATAAATGGTGAAAAGAAGCATTGTTTAAGAGAAAGAATGATTAAGTGGGAGAGAAATGATGTTGTTCTAAACAAAAACAATCTACTGAAAGTCTGTGTACAGTAAATGGAAATGCCAACAGGCAATTTGTTTTGATTTGAAGAGCTTCCACACCCAAAGATTTATGTATATGCGGGCATGTAATATTTATATATGTTTTATTTTTCATCTTGAAATAATACTTAGAACTTAAGGATAAATCTCCTACAATCTTTCTATATTAACACCTTATTATTAACCTCTGTTTGACAGATA
The DNA here is from genome assembly GCF_019175285.1 of Sceloporus undulatus. Classification (NCBI taxonomy): domain Eukaryota; kingdom Metazoa; phylum Chordata; class Lepidosauria; order Squamata; family Phrynosomatidae; genus Sceloporus; species Sceloporus undulatus. The sequence goes on from NW_024802934.1 coordinate 6,347,190, forward strand.
CAAGAAATGTGCTACAAAGCAGAGAAACAGTAAGAAATGGAGGGTGGGATTGCCATTTTTGACAGCTGCTTATTAACTTTGTTTTACCATATATATCATCATCATACAAATAGCAAACAGTTGTTTTTTTAAAAAAATCAGTGGGTTCAAGTGTTTTGTGCATGTTATGATGAAGCCCTTACTTCTATATGGAGGAAGGCATATATTGGAATACTTTATTATAATACCTTGAAATGATAAAGTCTAAAGTGAAATGCACGAACATAGCATAAGATATTCACTGAGAAATGTAGTCTGTGCCATTTGTCTGGCTCTTGAAAGTACCATGGAGATTCCCCACACTCCACTTTTAACCATTTCTATTCAGTTTGATAGAAAAGAAATTCCTAAAGAGAAGAAAATGGTGGGTGCAGGGTTATCTTCCTTTCTCTGATTAAGACATATCTGAAAGTTGTGCTATGCATACTTGAACAACCATGCCCAAATAATCACTTAAACTATGACTACTACAGGTGATACAGGAAGGATCTTAATGGTTTCCATATTTATGTACAATACTGCCATTACATTTCCTCCAAACATCCTGATTTGGCAGGAACAGTCTCAATTAATTCTCTATCAGCTCACTTTTTTAGCTGCTTTTAAAATGTCCCAGTTAGATTCTCACATTCCCACTTTCCTCCTTCCTCAGCTTACTTCATTTCTGCAAACTGAGTTCAAAGTGTAAAAGCAGTTTGCATTGAATTAACTTAGCTGGAAAAGTGGAGAGGAGTGGTGGACTCTTATGCTTTCCAGTAGGCTTAGGCAAAAACAAACTGCTGCAGCCTATTCTAGCTTGTGTGTTCTTCCTCATTAATAAGTTTTGTCATCTGGCCTGGACTTTGATATTACACAGCCATGTGTGTCCTACTTCCACCCGTGCAATATTGGATCATATGCCAGTAAGGAACATTGCCATGTAATAGACCACAGTCTATAGAACAAGAGCCTTAACTGGAGTGCAGTGAGTTCTGGTTACTCTCACAATGGCCATGATGATCTAGCACCAAATGTTAATTTTTATAAGGAGGAAGAAGCATGGAAGAAGCTTGGTCTCCCTATCCTGGCCTGAAACCTGAGAAATGTTATAAAAGGGTGATGAGAATCCCATTCTTGTGTCTTATATATCGAACTCTACTTCAGTATAGAAGGAAGAGGAATAAACTTACTGGCATATAAAATAGTAGTATATCCTCAGTGAACTGATTACTTGCAGCACTTAAAAAACAACAAATTGTAGCCAACAACAAAAAAATTACCTGCTTGACCCAAGTTGCTTCTTCTTGGCCTGTCCAGGAAAGCAGCCAGCAGCCGATAGCAACAGCCTTAGTTACCTGATAGTTAACTACTGAGTTGCAACCCAGACACAGAATCTGAGACAACTCAAATCCAAAGTGTACATAGCAAAGTCCTTAGAGCATACCAAAGAGTTCAGTCAATCAAGATTCAGTCAGTCAAGGTTCCAGAGAGCAGCAAGGTCAGGCAAAGGTCCAAAGATCCAGTCTGAAGAAACAGGCAAACAAGGAGTCCTCAAGAGTGCTTTCCACCAAGAATGTCAGCTAATCTCTGACAAAGTCTTGGCATTCCTCTCAGGCTTTTACATCCCACACCTCCTAGTGCAGCTGCTCCTTTATTGCATGGCGTTTAATATAAAGTCTCTGAAATCGACACAGCCCCGGCCTTTCTGCTCTATGCTGGCTGTAAGAAGGCATGGGTGAGAATCCCATTCAGGTAAGTTGGCCTCCTCGCCCTCCTCAATGCCCATGTTAGCAGGAGACTCTGCTGCCTGGATGCAAAGCTCCTGACTATCCTCTTTGGCAGCAGCTTCTGCAGAACTTGGACTAGGCTAAGGATCAGGTTCCTCCATCTCTCTCTCCTTTTCTGAGTTCTCAGCTGGGCATGCTTCCAGGCTGGGAGGACATGGCCCAAGTTGGTGATGATGGACAAAACTACAGTCATTAGTCACGTAGTTAGATCTTCAGGAACAAAGTGGAGGCATGGTAGCTTCCTTCTATCATATCATTGCCCTATTTCAATACATTAGGAAGTCTGTATTTGTATTTGTGAAGGCTTTCCATAGGGTTTAGACCCCTGCTTTGGAAAGCTATATGAGAAGAAAAGTCTTCTAGTGGAAGAGTTTCACCCTCTACCATGTGCAAGGTAGTGGAACCAGCCATGAAAATGTGATAAAGGGGATAGACGAATAAGAATATTCTTTATTTTCCTGTATTACAGGGAGCAGCCCTAGGCATTAGTTGGATGTTGTGATCCCATCCCTGTTGTAATTTCAGTACATAAAGTAGATATGAGGATCTTTAATCCTTGTTCTACAAACAAGCTCACATATCTGTACATGTTGCCTCCAGGTTTTAATCAGTCAAAATATGAGAGTACTGAAATAACAGTTCAGTGCTATGAATTGTATTCTACTGCTAGTCTCCTTTGGTCATGCCACAACTCACCTAGAACAGGACCCAGAACAATGGATGCAAGCTATAGGAAAAGAGATTCCACCTCAACATTAGGAGTAACTTCCTGACAGTAAGGGCTGTTCGACAGTGGAACACACTGCTTTGGAGAATGGCGGAGTCTCCTTCTTTGGAGGTCTCTAAACAGAGGCTGGATGGCCATCTGTCAGGAATGCTTTGATTGTGAGTTCCTGCATGGTAGGGGGTTGGACTGGATGGCCCTTGTGGTATCTTACAACTCTATGATTCTATGTCTCAAGGTTGTGAAAATAGACTGGGATTTAATTCTTTGAGTTTTTTTACCTGCTATAAAAGTAAAACCCTTTCACTGGACTACAATTGGAAAGTTTTACCTGGATAGAACTTACAAGTTTTTCTAGATCTGAACAGTACAGAGACTCTATGAGAAATTCAATATTCTCTATTTAATAAAGGAGCAGTAAGCTATGCACAGGGCTGGAAGATCTCAGGGGGAAGGTACTTTTCTGTTACTAATGGAGTTGAAATTGTATTACCTGTCTTTTATTGCCCTTTGTCCCTGATCAAGGCAGAGTGGCCTCTGAATGCACTGAAATTCCTCAGTACCATAATATCTGGCAACAGAGTAACATCTGAGACAGAATGTAGGCCTTTGACTATCTTTGCCTGATGGAGAAGCTTATGAAGCTTCAAAACCTTGCATGATGCAATTTCTGCATTTTGGTTGATGACTAAATGTATCTCTCTTTTGTGGATTTTAGATGTTGTTGTGTTTTTCACTTATAACAGCTCCACTAGGATGGCTTTCATGGTGATGGATGTAATGGTCATGGAAAGTTTGGTGGGGATTACAAATGCTTTATCTCCTCTACATGAGCGCCCCTATTCTTGATGATGATGGAGCTGATTGTAATAATGCACTGTTGAAAGGCTTCTGAAAAATGCTGATTTAGACAAGCTTTACTGTACACATTGATTTAGATAAAAGGTTTCATTAACCACATAGTCATTGCATTGAGATGTGTGGCACATTTTACCAGATATCAGTGCAGATTCCATTACTTGCATGACATGTATATCAATCATACAAATGTTGCAGCTTTTCATATTGAAAGAAATTTTAAAACATTCAATTAATTTTCAAAACTCCAGAGAGATGAAGGTGGCTAGGTAAGTGAGAAGTGTTACTTGACAATTGAATACTGGAGCCTAGGAAATCAGTAACATGTTGCATCACTTTTAAATTACATAAGATAAATAGGGCTATACTCCACAAAGCACCTTCCAAAAGCTTGAAAAGGTTATTTTTTGGACTACAACTTCCAGAATCCTCCACCTAACATAGCTGCTGCAAAAAGTTCATTATAAGTGCTAAGTACCTTAAGACACAGCTCTCAATGAACAATCACTGCACAGTTTTGAACTTCCAACAGAGAACTACTGTATTTGAGCTTGGAAGACCATATGGAGAAAAAGATCTCAGGATTCCATTTATTTCCGAACATGCAGCACAAAGGTACTGTTCAAACCTGTGTATATCTCTAATTACAAATAAGGTATGTTAAATTCAGTGAAGCTTATTCCTAGGTAAGTCTTTGTTTGTTTGTTTGTTTGTTTGTTTCCTCCTAGCCCACAAGGGCTCCTGAGGTGATGGACAAATAAAAATCAATTAAAACAACACAAAGAGAAAAACATTTTAAAAACACATTAAAATACTTAAAAAAAACTCCTAACACATTATAAAACAATCCAAGAAGCTGTTTTGAAGAAGATGAAACAACAAATTCAAACACTGAACGCTATGCAGAACACTACTATTTTGGCTCCCCAACAGAATCGTAAAAGATATGGGGCTAGTCTAACCTCTTTGGCTAGGGAGTTTCTCAGTTAATGTGCTGCTACAAAGGAAGTCCTGTTATGTGCACCCACAAACCTAGCTTCATGAGGTACTAGGACATGCCTTCTCTGAAGATAGCAAATTTATGGCAAGATCATATGAGAGGAGGTGGTCTTCCAGATATGTTGGCTTCAAGTCATTTAAGGTGTTGTAAGCCAACACCAGCTCCTCAAATTGAGCTCAGAAACAAATTTGAAGCCAATGTAGTTGTTCCAGGACCAGTGTTATATGATTTCTAAAATCCACACCTGACACCAGTCTAGCTGTTGCGTTTTGCACTAGCTGCCACTTCCAAACAGTTTTCAAGGGCAGACCCATGTAGAACACATAGTAGTCTGAGAGGTAACCAAGGCATTAACCACTTCATTCCGCAAGAAAAGGTGCTACTAGTGCACCAGTCAAAGCTGTGCAAAGGAGCTCCAGGCCACTGCGTCAACCTGGCTTTCCAGGGGGAAGTGCTGGGTCCAAGAACACCATCAAGATACAAAGCTGGTCTTTCAAAGGGAGAGCAACCCCATCCAAAACAGGCTTCAGTCCCAATACCAGGTTGGTTTTCCTATTTACAAGCAGCACATCTGTACTTTCTGGATTAAGCCTAAGTGCATACTAATGACACCCAACTCCAAGTCTGAATGAGCTCTCCCAGCAGCTTCATGTAAATGTTAAATAGCATAGGGAATAGTATTGTTCCTCTGGCTAACGGCCAGAGTCCCCCAGCACCACCATTTGGGAAAGTTCAGCCAAGAAAGGCCAGAACCACTGCAAAGCAAATGCTCCCAAGCCCATATCAGCCAGTCGACCCAGAAGAATACCATGGCTGGTGATATCAAATGCAGCTGAAAAAGCCAGGAGAAACAAAAGGGACTCATCTCCCCTGTGTAGGTCATCTACCAAGCCATCCAAGACTGTTTCTGTCCCATAACCAGGCCTACATCCAGATTGGAATGGATCCAGGTAGTCCTTTTCATCCAGGAAAGCCTGGAGTTGTGTTGCCACCTAGGACCTTCTAGGACCTTACTAAGAAAGGGGAGATTAGAGACTGGCTGATCCTTACCTGGGGGAGGGGTCCAATGAAGGGTTTTTTTCTCTCCCAACAAAGGTCTTAAAGTTGCTTCTTTTAGAAAAGTTGGAATGTAGCCCTCTTTCAAGAAAAAATTATAACTGCCACCCAATTGGTCAGTCCTCCTCTGGCAGATCTAATCAATTGGGGTGGGAATAGGTCTAACAGACAAGAGGTGAACTTTTAGACAAGCAACTTGGCCACATCAACATGTTGATGTTGACCTGAAACTAATCCATCAAAACCAGACAAGCACATGCCTCAATTACCTCCCCAGACTCTACCTTCAATGAGGAGTCCAAGTCAGAATGAATCCAAGCAATTTTCTCTGCACAGTATTTAGCAAATTCCCCACAGTGCTTTTCTAGGGGCTCCTCCTCAGCAGTCTGAGATCTAGGATGTAATAGTTCTTTAATTACACAGGAAAGCTATGCTAGACAAGATTGAGCTGCCCTAACAGAAGAATTGTTTATTTGCTGCCTTTACTGCTGTGAAGTAAGTTCTAAAATGGGTCTTAACTTGTCTTCAGTCAGATTTGTCCTGAGTCTTTTTTATTGGACAAATGGCCTTCTTCTGGGTGTTAGAGTGCCACTTTTGGCACTAGCCAACTCTGCACAAGCCACAACATGCCATAATTTTTTTGTGAGTGGGAGTGACATTCATTCACTACTGGCTGATTTTGAGGATACCCTTTGGACTTTTTCTTGTTGTTGTTGTCTCTGGGTGCCCCTGCCCCCCCAGCAGTGCTTGAACACAAAAACTGTTCTTTAAAGATTGATTTTTCAATGGAGAAATTGCTTTTTTATTGAATTTTGGAAGATTGTTTGGGATTTTAAGTGGGGCCAATGACCACACACAATCCGCTCAAGGCTGCATCTAGGCCACAGTCAGCATGATTCCCAAAACAGGATGCTTTATTTATTTAATTTATATTCCACCTCTTGGATACATAATAGCCCTCCGAGTGACTTTCAAGTTACTCAGTCAAGATTTTTTGAAAAATATTAGAAAACCATATTTTAAAAGAAGTACAATTCCAAAATTACTAGAATAGGAACTTGTCATCTGGTGTTAGGAAAACTGCCTTCTTCCAGTTAGATGGCTTGCCCAACTAGCCACTACTGTCTACCCTGACTGGCCGTAGCTTTCAGATGGGTTTGCCACATGATCCTGGAGAAGTGCCAAATATTGAAGCAGGGACTTTCTATGTACAAAATATGTGCTCTGACACTCAGCTCATTTTCCCCACCAGTTATAGTTCCCTTCCCTGATGTATTTGTAGAATAAAGGTTTCCATTGTGTTTATAAAATATAGGAAACAACTACTTAATGCCTTATACTTAGCATGTTCTTATATTTACACTGGGAAAGTGTGAAATTCCTTTCATGTGTATGATGCATGCTAACTGTTCTATAAAAATCTTTGAGATCTTGGCTTCATGCTCTTGTTGATTGGGAAACATGATAATTGCAGAGACAGAGAGTATTCTGCCACAATTTGGGTGCCAATCTGGGATTTTACCTGAATACGGACTTTCCACTGAAAATAAGCAAGGTTCTGTATCTTCCCTGTCCACATTTCATTGGAATTTGTTCCTGACGTTGGCTGGAAGGATGACAAATATTTGAACTGCATTCATATAATTAAACTGATTCTTGGAAGATGGGCAAAATTCCTCCTGGAAAATATTGGCAAGATACTTAAAGAGAATTCTGAGTGGTTTTCAATAAGAAAAAGAAATGCACATTACAAAGAAAATAATGACTGGGTCATGCACCTCTGTCAGAATTGTCCACCAGCAGCGAATTCTGATGTGGATATTACATTCTGCATCAGAATCTGAAATTAACAAGAGACTTATTGTAGAATTAGAGCTTAAGTGAATGGGCAATGCTTGGATGAATTCAAAAGAACAATAATGCATTTGGCTAGCCTACATTCTGCATAAGATTGATTTAATGAATCATCTTTGGCAATTCTGAATGTTTCTGTTCCCTATCGCTTTGCTCATAGAGCATTCAAAAGGACAATCAATGAACAGGTTGTCTGCTTTTCAATTAAATTCTGGTTTCTTGGTCAATTAATATATTCAGAATGTATAGTCTTAAATTCTGTCCCAATATTTTTACTGACATAAAAAAGCAGTGGTGAGTTGTGTGCAGGGAGAGAGTGTGTGTATAAGTTCTTCTTAACAGCAATATGAATGACCTGGTCTCCGAATACCAGCAATATCAAGATCAAGAAATATATTTGCTGACTTTTTGCTGCATATACTGAATCTACTACTTTAAGCCTTAATTTCTGGGATGTTTTCTTCAGCTGTACATTTGCAATGTGTTTAATAGTATGACAATGTTGAAATGGAAAAAAAGAGGGCTTTAACGTTTACACCAATGCTACTTTGAGAACAGTCTCCCTTTCTCCCATTGAACAGTCTCTCCTCACATTGAAATCCACAAACACCTGGACAATTTCAACAGGAAAGAGGAAACCCTTAAAGTAAACAAGGTTTGGCTACCAGTCCTGAAACATAGCAAGATGAAGACTCACCAAATGCAAATGAGACATCTCCCAGGGTCAGGGATTTCCCAGCAGACAATGAACCCTAATCAAGCAGGCACTAATCCTCTTTTGCAGACCCTCCCACTCTGCAACCTGCCATTAGCAACAGAACTATACCCATGCAAATCACTCCTGCTTTTCCAGGTCACACAATATATATACCCAAGTCCTTTCCAGGCAAGCATTCTCTGAAGATGCCAGCCACAGATGCTGGCAAAACTTCAGGAAGAAACTCTTCTAGAACATGGCCACATAGCTCAAAAAAACCCACAAAAAACTATGGATGCCGGCCATGAAAGCCTTCAATGTCACAGTCTCCCTTTCCATTCCCATGTGCCCCCTAATAATAGGAAAGCTTCCTAAGGTTCACAGGAATCACTGAGTAGTCACCATGTTTCAGATGAATGGAGCTGTCATAGAAAAATGGGAAGAATTTCTGTCTTCCTGCTGTTTGCTGGCTGGGAGGCACAGAATTTGCTTGACACTAGTTGATGGACAAAAGGAACACTAGCTGTCTATGTATCTAGTTTTTGAGCATAAGGTCTGGAGTAAATGACAGAAGAGTGGCAAGGGACAGAAATTATATTTTCATAACTTTATATCAGTATTTACTGTCTAGAAGGCAAGTGGAAATATATTTATTTCCCCAAATATTTAGTCACACTGGTAAAACTTTCCTTTTTTAATATAGGCAAAGAAAAAAGGTTGTATCTGGATAGAAGAGGAAGAGAGGTTCATGACATTTATTTGGCCATCATATGTCAAATGGTGCAAAACTGTACTGTTCTTTTTTAAACCTTCATAAATGAAACATTTGTACAGATTTATGTGACCTACACTGAAGAGATTCTAGGACATTATCTTACAAACACTTGTAAACCATGTCCCCAAGTTTCAGCCACTTTACATGTACACTTTTTAATTTTTTTAAAGAACACAGCTGAAACCAAAAATGCCCAACAAATCTATTCATTTTTGCCACAGAAATAGTGTTTTGTCGTAGTCATTGTAACATATCAAGACAAAAAGTTTGGGCAAACCATGATGAAGGAAAGCAGAAATGAAGTGGTAGGGCTGGCAACTGTTGTTCATATTTAGGAAACATAGGAATTCTTATTGGGGTCAAGACACAATCATCAGTGGACTGGAATTCTCATTGGGGTTAGAAAATACCCCATGACTCAATGCAAGTTTTTTTTTATTATCCTACTGAATAGGGTTGATAATTTGATGTGTATGGTTCAGTGCCCATGCTTTTTCATGTTCATGAGTAGGTTACCATGACTGCAGTTCTGAAGCTCCTCAACAGGAATTGCACTGGCCAATACAAGACACATGTAGAAATACACACACTAGGGTTTGCAAGCCTACCCTTTCTGTGAAGCAAGGCAACACAATTTGTTTCTTTGTGAGAAATTCACAATGGGACTTAATTTTTTTCCAGTTCAGTCCTAATGCCAGTCATATATTTTTAAAAAGGCTCAAGTTTTCAGCCAAGGAAAGGACATCATCTGGACATTTTTGGGAATAAAAATGTAAGACAGAAGAAACTGTGGAGGGGTTGGAAAAGTAACTACAGGTATTTCTAGCATTTCAGTAGATAACTTGAGAGCCCATTTGGTGTGAATCAGTGTATAGCAGGTTGCTTTAGGCTGCTCCTTCCAGGAGGCAACATGTTTTTTCCTGACTTCAACAACTTCTTTGTGTGTCATTAAAATTGCTGGGTTAGAGATTTCATGCTGACTTCTCTTCAGGTGCAAAAATGTCTAAGGTAGGCAATGCATGATTGAAATTAATGTTATTTTAAAGGTAGTATATGAGCTGAATGTTCTATGGAGCCTGTCTATTCAGTTAGACTTTTGAATTTAAAGCAGTCACAGTTTTTAGGCAACCAGTGGTTATTACTTTCCAGTCACATGACAGTATTTCAGACTCAATATATATATTTTCTTCCCTTGATTCCTAATCTCCTTGTGGCTGCAAGAATGGATTTTTATGAGCTGCTGAACTCACAAAGTGGACAGACATTGTGTCATGGATCAACACCATCAACACTATTTCTGTCACTTCAAGCAGTTCAGTGTTATTTCCCAACCTAGATTCTTTCTCTTTACTTTTCAAAGCTTCACAGTCATGCTCTCCTGGACAATTCATATTCTATTTAAGTTAGAAAAATATGCTACAGGGCATAAAATCTACATTACATCAAGGTGTGTAACTACTTCACCAATCACTTTATCTACTTTTCACAAATTCTGCTAGTTTTAGAATTACTATTGTTGATGAAAAGGATTATGGATTGTGTTTTGAAATTACTGATCATGTTTTTATCATACACTTCCTCCAAGGAAGAAAGGACAGTGTACGTAGTCTCCCTTATTTTATTCTCGTAAAGTGAAGAAGGTTATACTGAAAGATAGTGATTCATCCTCAAGTCACCAAGTACTGAGCAAAGAATCCAGAAGTTAGACATTATAGAAAGTAAAGGTTTTTTCCTATTCATGTTTTCTTTTTTCTCCTGAACTGAGATGAACCATAATGGCCCAGTGCCAGTCAGAACATTTAAATGGGTTTCTTAGAAAGCACACTGGCACAAGGCTTCAATCCATGCTCAAGCTGTACAGCAAAGTTTGAAATCTTGCAGCCTTGCAGATATTGTTGGAATGCAAGTCCCAAGACCCAACCAGCACAGCTAGTGCTGGAAGTGCAGTCCAACAACATCCTGAGGACCACATTAGTCCCAAGCCCCTGTGGCAGAGGTTGAACTGTACCAAATCCAGATTGCTCCAGTGCTAGGCACTTGAATAATTAAGTAAAATGTTTTCCTCAGATTTGTCACCCATTTTCTTCTCTCTTGCCTTCTTCTCATTCTCACTCCCTCTCCATTCTAGTTTTTATCCATTTTCTTCTTCAATGAGTCTGGTCCCTAGAGAGGTTGAGATACGACAGATGAACATCTTTATATTCTAGCAAAACTTTGGGAACTGACTGTTAACAAGAGAAAGTGCTTGCTAACAGCAGTGTGGTGTAGTGGTTTGGGTGTTAGACTAGCATATTGGAGACCAGAATTTCAATCCTCACTCAGCTGTGAAAACCCATTGGCTGACCTTGGGCAAGTCACATTCTCTCAGCCGCAGAGGAAGGCAATGAGGAAAAAAGACCCAAACAAATCTAACGTGTGAACAAATCTTCCCAAGAAAACCCTTAGGAACACTATAAGTCAGAAACAATTTGAAGGCACACAACAGCAAACTGTTTTTAATCTGTGGAGTTGAAGGCTTTCATGGCCGGCATTCGTAGTTTTTTGTGGGGTTTTCGGGCTATGTGGCCATGTTCTAGAAGAGTTTCTTCCTGACGTTTCGCCAGCATCTGTGGCTGGCATCTTCAGAGAACTCTTCTAGAACATGGCCACATAGCCTGAAAACCCCACAAAAAACTATGTTTTTAATCTTTTTTAAAAAAGTAAAATTTAAATGCTATTAATTCTTTTATTAGATTAACATTGTTTTAATTTAAACTTTTTAAAGTTTTTGACTGTATATTTTTATTGTAATTGGCCCAATACAGATGGAGTGGAAGCACCGTTCTTGGGCCAAAACTAAGGCTGGGGAGCGCCATTGTCGCATGCACATGGATGGCACGCTTCCATACGAACTAGGGCTGCGGAGCATGCAGATGCTGCGTGCTCCCAAGCCCTAGTTTTGGCCCTAGGACAGCGCTTCCACGCCGTCTGTATCAGCCATTTTCAATAAAAGTATACAGTCAAAAACTTTGGGATGGCCCCTTTCTCCTTTTTGCCACACCTGTCGGGGTGTCCAGGGGCATGAAGCCCCATGGACACCTCTTTCCAGGCCACAGAGAAGTGGCATTTTGCTGCTTCTCCATGGCCTGGAAAAGTGCCGGGTTAGGGCTGCAGGTGCTGCCAGTGAGGCTTCCCTGCCTCCAACCTGGCAAGAAAAGGGGTGGCTGCAGACTGCCCCTTTTCTGTGGTCTGTACCATGCCTGAGTCTGTCTTTTATAAGCCACTTTGAGTACCAATCTCAGGGAAAAGTTAGGACATAAAGGGATGGATGGATGGTCATACACTTTGAGGAATTTGGTGTTTGGAGCAAACAGTTAAAGCTAGCAAAATTAATAACCTAGGGCCAAACCACACTGCATAAATAAACCAGTTTGAGACTGCTTTAGCTGCCCTGGTTCAATGCTAAGGAATTCTGGTAACTGTAGTTTTGTGAGACATTTAGCCTTATTTGTCAGAGAGGTCTGGTGCCACAATAAAGTACAGTTCCCAGGATTCCCTAGCATTGAGCCAGGGCATTTCAAGCTGGATTATTTCTGCAGTGTGTGTTTGACCCTACTACCCTTTTTATGTCTTTCATTTAAAAAATCTACCCAGAAGTAAGCCTTCTAAATAGGTCTTATCTTCAATGAAATGACATTGACTCCCAGGTAAGTAGGATTTGATCATTCCACTCACATCTAAAAAGCCTGTTTTACTCAGATGATCCAACAGAGAAATGCTTAGCTCTCTTAGGTGCATTTATTCCTTCGCACTCTTGAGCCAATCCAGTTTTCAGAGCTAGGATTCATTTATTCAAATGCAATTGATCTTTACATCCTACACTTTTTAATTGGCAATGAGGAGGCAGAAAGGATTCAATTGTACAGAAAAAAAAGTTCTGCCTTTGCTCAAAAACTCTCAAACTATTTCTCCACCTTTTATTCACTGACTGATTTTGTAGTTATCCACATATTGCTGTACCTGTAGTAGAATCCAAATCAATCACTCCTTATGAACCTGTAACACAGAAAGCATTTGAAGAGGGAGTGAAGTGTACTTGTTGGTGAAAGTGTAAAGAAAAGAGACATACAGGTGAGTGACTAAGTGAATTGAAAAGGTTATAAGATGTGATTTTATATTTTGCCAGTAGTCATTTCCAACCTGGGACTCCCATCATTCCTAGGCAGCAATTTTATTTGGACAGTAGTCCACATGGGGCAAATTTTTCAGGTTTGAGGCAAGCAAATTTTAAAGAATAAAAATAGACACTTTGAAGGAACCAATAGCAAAATGTGCTTCCCTAAGGTCAACAAGGATAATCTCCATGTCATTTTCTGTACAGTCTATGGTTTGGCCAAATAGTAAGTTTTTAATCAACCAGTTAATCAATGATAACTCAGTTAATTAAATGAGCTTAGTATTTATTGGACTGATTTTCATTTCAAATTTCTAATGTTTCTTATTAGCAAAATTTCCAATCTAATATTCCAAGATCTAGTTTAGTCCTATATTAATTAATTAATTAATTTGTTTTATTTATATACCGCTATTCCAAAGAGCATAGCAATGAACAGCAAGTGAGCTAATTAGCAAGTAAGCTAATTTTTTTGTGTTTGAAAAAGTAGTATTAATTTGGGTACCTGATTACATTTTATCATCTGATGAGGTTAGAAGGATTGTGAGAATTTTACTTAACATTATAGTCATTTTTTGTATATCATACCTTTCCTTTTGCATAAAAAATATTCCATTTGGTATCCTTTTGCCAACATGAAAAATGAGGTATATTTCTAGGTAAAGCGAAGAATATTAACAATGAAATTTTTTTGGATTCAACACAACATAAGGACAGATCCAGGTGAAGGAACTAAGAAGGAGAACACTTCAAGATAAAACAAGATGGAAGAAAACTTCAGAACAAGCCTCAAATAGTATTAGGAAGCTCAATTTATGTTATATGTAGTTTTAATAATGACATTTGGGTATGGAGGTGGTCTGTTGTCAAATCAGTAATGTGTGAAATGTTTTGTTTTATGTGGAAAAGTTAAAAATAACAATAATAAAAAAAGAAGAATGAGGTACTTTGCGTTTGTGTATATGTATTTAATTTTATATTCTGCTTATTAATTTTTCCTCTTTAAATCCACACTCAGCTGCCTGTAGATCCAGATGGCAATTCTACATCATGAAACTGCCCTAGTTTGGTCCCACTACAATTTTCATGTGCAAAACTCATTGTTTTGTCATATGGTAGCCTCTGCATAAGGTGACATATGGGAAAGCTTCTATATCCTACTATGGATATGAAGGCAATAAGAACTAAATTTTGTTCAGTGTAAAACTTTAAGCCACAAGGCACAGATTTTTAAAATGTTTTTCTTAAGTTTTATTGGCAAACGGCTCAATCAAGTGAACACTATCATGTATTTTGTGGGAAGGGAATGACAGTTCCCTTTAAGAAAACTATTATCAAGCATAGTTGTGTTTAAAGCTATTAAATTCACCCAAGTAGAGGTGAGAATAATTTTAATGGTGTGTGTAAATTACTTGGGAGAAAAAGCATATTTTGTAATGATTATTGAAGATTGCATGGCATGGCATTATTTCATTATTAAAGAAGTATTAACAATTTATTAGTCTTGAATAGAAGTACCAAGCCCCTTTCACTGCCATCTGAAATTGAGGGCTCTGAAATATTGTCTCAGGCAATGTTAGAAACCAATTAAAAGTGTGCACGGATGGAGGAATACAAATGAGAAGGCAAAAGCTGTGGCATCCCACTTGATAGTGGCAATTGATGATATGAAGCGTTGAATTAAGTATTGTGTAGGGAATAATGGCAAGACAAAACAATAACAACAAAGGTACTGGGGCACTGTATATGTGAGAAAGTTTTCGCCTCTCTAGGCCACTGAGAGCACCATTTCACACACACACTGGCCACACACCTATTATCTAACCTACACCATTGTCAGCTTATATAGGCTGGGCAGACCTGGAATGAGGATGAAGCAGTTCAGCAGGACTGACTGCTGAAGACTCAGCCCCAGTTGGTCCTGTTGAGCTGCTCTGTTCTTATTCTGGGTCTACCAGTCCATATTTGCTAGACAACAGTGTAAATTAAACAACAGGTGGGGAAAAATGAAAGCATTGTCCCACAAATTAATAAAAAAAACACCTCCCCATGAAATTTGTTTTCAGTCCTCAAAATTCTAGCATTGGAATAACTTAGAATCATACAGTTGGAAGAGACCACAAGGGCCATCCAGTCCAACCCCCTGCCATGCAGGAAATCTAATAATAATAATAATAAAATCTTTATTTGTATCCCGCCCTTCCAAACGATCAGGGCGGCTTACAATGATGCAGCAAGTGCAAGCAGAATACAAAGGTTAAAAACATATACACAACAAGAACAATAATCTAAAAAAACAACAATAAAAGCCCCTTAGCCCAACCTCATGGCCACGGAAGAGGAGGGAGGCCCACAGGATATTTAATCGGGGAATGCCTGCTTGAATAGGAAGGTTTTGAGGTCCTTCCTAAATTGGGCCAGGATGGTAGATGAGCGGAGCTCCGTGGGCAGCGTGTTCCAAAGGGCTGGGGCAGCTGTGGAAAAGGCCCTTCTCGAAGTGGAAGCTAACCTGGCCCCAGGCACCTTCAGTAATTGCTGCCCAGATGTTCTGAGGGTGCGAGGCGGAATGTACGGGGAGAGGCGGTCCTTTAGGTATCCTGGGCCCAAGCCATTTAGGGCTTTATAGGTAATAACCAACGCCTTATATTGAGCTCGGAAGCGGATGGGCAGCCAATGAAGATCTTTTAGCACAGGTGTTATGTGGCTGGTCCTGGATACGCCAGTGACCAGCCGGGCTGCCATATTCTGTACCATTTGCAGCTTCCGAGTTTGGTATAAGGGTTGCCCCATGTAGAGTACGTTGCAGAAATCCAGTCTCGAAGTTACCAGAGCATGTACAACAGTTTCTAGGTCCCTCTGGGCCAGGTATGGGCGCAGCTGGCAAATCAGCCGAAGCTGATAACAGGTGCTCTTGACCGTCGCATTCACCTGAGCAGTCAGGTGAAGCGACGAGTCAAGAAGCACCCCCAGACTGTGCACGGAGTCCTTCACAGGGAGCGTGACCCCGTTCAGGACAGTTGGAACCACCGCCATTCCTGGACCGGGGGAACCTATCACTAGTACCTCCGTTTTCTCTGGATTCAATTTGAGTCGGTTTTCCCTCATCCAGCCCATTACTGACTCCAGACAGGCCGCGAGAGGAGAGACGCCATCCCCAGTCACTGCATCAGTCGGAGACATAGAGAAAATGATTTGGGTGTCATCAGCGTACTGATAACCCCGCGCCCCATGTCTCCGGATGATCTCTCCCAGCGGTTTCATGTAAATGTTAAATAGCATGGGAGACAGAATGGCTCCTTGAGGGACCCCGGTTTTAAGGGCCCGCTCGCTGGAGCACACGTCTCCCAGCTGCACCATCTGGGACCTCCCAGAGAGGTAGGAGTGGAACCACTGGAGCACAGTGCCCCCGACTCCCACCTCAGCCAGGCGCCCCAGAAGGATACCATGGTCTATGGTATCGAAAGCCGCTGAGATGTCCAAGAGCACCAGCAGGGACACGCTTCCCCTGTCAATGCCCAGACGGAGATCATCGACCAAGGCAACCATGGCTGTCTCAACCCCGTGACCCGCCCGGAAGCCAGTTTGAAATGGGTCCAGATAATCCGTTTCATCCAAGACCGCCTGAAGCTGGATCGCAACCGCCCTCTCGATCACCTTTCCCAAAAATGGTAGCAGCGAGACAGGCCGATAATTATTATGAACCAGGGGGTCGAGGGAGGGCTTTTTTAGGATCGGTTTTACAATGGCCAATTTGAGATCCGATGGAAATTGCCCATCCCTCAAAGATGTATTAATTATCCGGCGTAACAATAGCGTTACCACCGGTCCCCCCTGGGCCGCTAACCATGAGGGACAGGGATCAAGAGAGCAGGTTGTTTTCCGAACACTTCCGAGGATCTTGTCCACATCCTCGGTACTCACCAACTCAAACTGATCCAGTGTAACATAGTCCACGGAGGCTGTGGACACTTCTACGCTAGGTTCTGCCATAATGTCGGCGTTCAGACCTTCACTTATACGAGAAGTTTTATCCACAAAAAAGTCGTTAAACAAGTCACAGCAGGCCTTAGAAGGTTCAAGGATCTGGTTCAGGGCGGGAGGGAGCTGAGTTAGCTCCCTGACCACCCTGAACAACTCTGCCGGACGCGACTCCGCGGACGCAATACGAGCACCATAGAACGAGTTCTTTGTTGCTCGTATTGCCTCTCCGTAGTCCTTTAACAGTTGGTCTAGGAGAGTCTTGTCATTTAAGCAAAGGTGTTTCCGCCAACGGTACTCTAGCCGTCGCAGAACCCGCTTCCTCGCCCGGAGATCTTCCGTATACCAGGGCTTACGTTTGGAAGCGGGCCTGAGAGGGCACTTGGGAGCGATCCTGTGTATAGCCCCAGAGAGACCGGTATTCCAAATACCGGTAAGGGCATCAACAGAGTCGCCGTCATTTCCAACCGTGAGCCCCTCTAAGGCTTCTTGGAACCTCTCAGGTTCCATCAGCCTTCGAGGGTGGACCATCCTAACTGGTCCACCACCCCCGGGGGGGATCTGGGTAGAAGCCTTGATTTTCGCCTCTACCAGGAAGTGATCCGTCCATGACAAGGGGGAAATATTGGCTATTTCCACCCACGGATTTTCCGCCTCCGAACAGAAGACCAAATCGAGAGTATTACCCGCACAATGCGTAGGACCCTGTATCAGCTGGGACAGGCCCATGGCCGCCATGGTCTCCATGAATTCCCGAGCCGCACCGGATGGAACATAGCTGGCCGTGAGGGAGATGTTGAAGTCGCCCAGGACAAGAAGCCTGGGCGTCTCCAACATCAGCTCAGCGACCAGCTGTGTCAGCTCGTTAAGGGAGTCCGCTAATGCACGGGGTGGCCGATACACTAACAGAATCCCTAGACTGTCCCTAGCCTTCAGGGTCAGGTAAATACACTCGATATAGGAGGTCTGTCGGATGTGGTTCCTGGTGAGGGACACGGTGTTCCTATGTACCAAGGCCACACCCCCCCCGCCCACCTAACCTGCGCTGGTCCTTCACCGAGCATCCCCGACAGATGGCCATCCAGCCTCTGTTTAAAGACTTCCAAGGAGGGACACTCCACTACACTCCAAGGGAGTGTGTTCCACTGTTGAACAGCCCTTACTGTCAGGAAGTTCCTCCTAATGTTGAGGTGGAATCTCTTTTCCTGGAGCTTGCATCCATTGCTCCGGGTCCTAGTCTCTGGAGCAGCAGAAAACAAACTTGCTCCCTCCTCAATATGACATCCCTTCAAGTATTTAAGCAGGGCTGTCATATCACCTCTTAACCTTCTCTTCTTCAGGCTAAACATCCCCAGCTCCCTAAGTCGTTCCTCATAGGGCATGGTTTCCAGACCCTTCAGAATTTTAGTCACCCTGCTTTGGACACGCTCCAGTTTCTCAATGTCCTTTTTGAATTGTGGTGCCCAGAACTGGACACAATATTCCAGGTGGGGTCTGACCAGAGCAGAATAGAGTGGCACTATTACTTCTCTTGATCTAGACACTATACTTCTATTGATGCAGCCTAAAATCGCATTGGCCTCCTTAGCTGCCGCATCACACTGTTGACTCATGCTCAATTTGTGATCTACATGGACTCCCAGATCCTTTTCACACGTAGTCTCTTTCAGCCAACCTAAAACTTAAGTCAAGTGTTCAGAAATAGAGATTAGTCATTAAAAAAAATGAGTCCTACTTAGGACCCATTTATATGATATGATAAAGGTACTACTATAGCTGCTTCATATATAATCTTGGGATTGGCAGTTTAGGGAGGGGCATTTGGAATTCTAAACCAATGAGCTTTAGTGCCTCTCCAAACTACAAATCCCATGGAAGAAGCCATGGTCCTTAAATTGAAAGCATAGTGCTATAATTGTATGGTGTGAAAGAAGCCAGAATTAACATAGAAATGCAAATACAGGAAATAGTTCTAGGTATGAATACATTGTCTCACTTTCTACAAAACTAAAAAAAAAATGAGGACTGAAATATAGGACTGAAGGATAGAATTCTTAGCTGGAGGGTCAATATCTTCATTTCTCCCTCTCTTGCTGCTATATTGCTGACCCTCCTTTAATATCCCATCACTCCTATTGGTCCAATGAATGTTGATTATATGGGTCTGGGAAATACAACTGCAATTTTCTATAAGACCTTACATAGTGTTGCTCTGGGACATTTAGGGAAATCAGATCCTGCCAGGTAAATCCAGAAGGAGGTATCCCACTGATGTAAAAGAAGGTCTGTGTTTGGCAAAGCAATGGCCTTTCTCCTCATTTCTTTGTGTAGTGTAGCATTGCTCCCTTCTCTGCCATGTTTCTCCTCATTCTCAGATATATTATAGCAATATAGCAATAGCACTTATATTTCTATGCTGCTTTATAGTGCTAAGTGATCTCTAAGTAGTTTACAATGTGTTAGCCAATTGCCCCCACCAAGCTGAGTACTGATTTTACTGACCTATGGCGCGTTACAGACCGCCCGTTTGGGGCGGACTGTAACTATCCCTTTCCCCGCCGGATCGGGGCCTCAGCTGCCACAGCAGCAGCCTCTGAGGCCCCAATCCGCCACTTTCCAGGCTGCGGGGAAGCGGCAAAAGGCCGCTTCCCTGTGGCCTGGAAAGGGGTGTCCTTGGGGTTTCAAGCCCCAAGGACACCCGGCAAAGGCGGGGAAGAGGAGAAAGGGGATACTTGGCCCCTTTCTGCTCTGCGTCACTGGCACAGCCATGTAAAGGCTGCGCCCAGCGACACAAAGGTGGAAGGAGCTCTGAAATGGAGCTCCTTCCGGGGCTGCGGAAAGGGCACCCCAGGCGCCCTCGTGCGGCCCCACTACATCACTTCCGCGCCACCCCATTTGGAGGCGGCGCGGTCATGACATAGCCATGGCAGCCCCCATGTGGAACGGGCGCCGCCATTTTGTATGGACCCAATCCGTACTAGGATTAGGGGCATCAGGAAGTGACGCCCCTTTCTAACCCTAGTACGTCCTGGGGACGTACTATACGCCCGTCTGGATCAGGCCTATGAAAGGAGGGAAAGGCTGAGTCAACCTGGTGTCCTGCAGGATCAAACTCACAATGTTTTGGCTGCAGTACCTGCATTTAACCACTGAATCACCAGGGCTTCAGAGATGTTGAAATGTCAGAGTGAGATGACATGCCACTGGTTTTGTATGAACAACACAATTTACAGCTTGCTTTCAAGCTCAGCTCATATTATTTGCTTTGACATATGAAGTCCTAAATGGTTTGAGTCCAGGGTACCTGAAAGGCCACCTCCTCCCATATGAGCCTGCCTGAAATCTGAGATCTTCAGCAGAAGCTGGATCAGTGAGTTCGCATGACAGGGCTTTTTCTGCAGTGGCACCCAAGGGAAGTCAAAGCCCATCTCTTCTGAGCATCTGTCAAGCAGCTAAGATTGCCTTAATTTGCTTTCTTACAATGGAGAGTGACTGCTCTGGCTGTTTTAAGAAAGTACTGTATATGTTTTTTTAAACTATCGTTATACTTTGGTTTTTTATCTTTTCGTATTTTATATATAAACAGGTGTGTGTGTGTGTGTGTGTGTGTGTGTGTTATATTGTTTTAATGTGTTTTTCAAAAAATATCTTTTAAACTATTTTATATAATGGCAATCTCACCCCCTCCCACACTGGTGGTTGTGGAGTTGGGATTGGCTGTTTGCTAGGCCTCCCATGGGCAGAGACTTGGACTTAATTTGCCATGGCACTGTTGTCATGGTGACTGGGTTTCTGGGGGTGAGGCTAGGCTGTTTGGTCACGTCGCCCTCAGTTCCCCTTCATTCTGGAGCAATTGTGCGACCCACCCACCTGCCCTGGGATAGTATGAAGCTTACTTGGCCGCTTAGGGGCTGGGTAGGAATTTTCCCCCTTTTCCACAGGTTCTTCGCCTACCCCATACTGTTACCAGCGGCATGTGGAAAGTGGCTTGGGTGGAGTCTTAATGATGGTCTATCTGGCTTAAAATAATTTTAATTCTAATTGGATTCAATCAATATTATTTGGCATAAATTATTTGAATTTGATCTTGGCGAGCCCCTTGGACACCCCACTGGGTGTTAGGAATATTTCTTGAAACATCCCTATAGGCCTTGCGACCTGAGGGGTGACTGAAAGAAATGGACCTTGGGTCTGGCTTGAAGGTATACCCCGACTTTAATCTTTGTAGATTGGGAAGGGGAACTTCTTGCTGGGCTTCCTTATGCGGGCTGTCCAACAGCAACCCAATTTATGGACTGTCGTTGAGGGCCCAGGTGTTATCGTCCTTGATAAGCTGCAAAAGTAGTCTGCGGTAAGACACTGGAATGCAGCTTTCCCTGTCTCCCACATCTGCTTGGTTATGATAATAGTGGCAGTTCCGTTAAGAACACATTAAATAGGTCAATAAATGGCCCTGTTTTAACCCATACATTTGTGTCTGGTCTCTTTATTCCATGGGTAGAACAGCAATTAGTTTTAATTATTTATTGCAGTAATTTCATTCTAATATACTATTTTTGTAAGCTTTTAATTGTACTGTTTTTAAATGTTGTAAGACACCCTGAGTCCAGGCCTTGGGAGAAAAGTTA
>NW_024802934.1:6368727-6430129 GCF_019175285.1 Sceloporus undulatus
GATGATGATGATGATGATGATGATGATGATGATGATGATGATGATGATGATGATGATGATGATGATATACTTATCTGTATTTCATATCTGTTTATATTTTATCTGTTTATATTTAATAAACAGCTTGTCATGCTGAAAAGTGATAATAAGTGCTATAGAGGAATCAATCAAACAATCCATCAATCTTTGTAGGGGACAATCCCTTTTGCCCCAGGATCCATTCTACCCACAGCAGCTGTGTCACCAATGGGTAACCCCATTACCAAGGTTCCCTTCAAATCTGGATCTGGACCTAATCCAAATCTGGATCTGGATCTGGACTTGGGAATTAGAAGTGTATCACTACTTATTCACAGGAAAGTTGCATTGAAAACAAAGTGGTGGAATTTCAGGGGAAAACAGTAGACAGAGGAGATGAATCCTTCCTGCAAAAATTGCTTTCCTCTTTCAGGTCCACCAGCTCCTTGCAAAATAGGATCCCCAGAAGCATGGTTACAGTACAATGAAAACAGCTGGAAGGGGGTACAGCTGAAAATTCTTGATAGGCAAAGAGTTAAGTACCCCCCTCCTCACTTTCCTCATCTCCCTTACAACTTATATGCACTTCTACTGGTTTTCAAAAGCAAAACTGCCTACGGTTCCTAGCTCCATGCCTGCTGCTAAATGCATCAATTATCTCTGAATGAAATTCAAAGAGTCAGAATATGGGGCAAAGTGATTTCTGAATATGCCACACAGAGAGTGAGTCCCCTATCTTCCGAAGCTCCAAGGAGTTCAGTTTAAACAGAGTTCTAGTTTCTGTCTTTAAGAACTGTTCATGAGCTCTTTAAAAAAATGAGTTAACTTGCAAGGAAGAAGTAGGTTGGATGAGTATTAGGCTTTTTAGAGTGTGCTTAATGTTTAAAACAATTTACAGTGATTCCCTGGAGTGTGTTACCTTAGTTAAGTGGAGTATTCCTTGAGTATATCTTAGATTATTTCAGCACTCGTTGACAGTGATAGTTTCAGGTTCCTGCTTCTTCCCAACATTTGGCTAGAAAGCAGCAGTCTCGTGGTAGAAGACAAAGGGATTATTGGTGTGTTCCTGTTGCCATTTTGTGCCAGTTTTTATGAAAGGACTAGAATTCTTGAGGAAAACTGCAAGGGAGAGATGGGACAATCATTATGGTATACATTCGAGGGACCCAGTGGAATTTTTTTTTTTTTGGATGCTTTCCATCCACCTATTTATTATTTTTAAAGTATCCAACAGGGGTAGGTAAAATATGACCTGTGGAACACATGTGTTTACTATCTTTTTTTTTGTGTGTGGTTCCAAGACTTCCAGAAGTATGTCACCCCTAATTGCCACCAAAACCCCCCAAAACAATCGAAACCAAAACAACACAAAACAAAAGCCAAGAAAAATATGATGGCTTGGCTTTTTTTGCCCTTGCCATGAAACACAACATCCCAATTGTTATTTTAAAAAAAGACCGAAAATGAGCCAAAACTAAAACTAAATTAAAAAGAAACAAAAAATAAAACTAATCAAAATTGTCATAGTACCCCCAATAAGGCCCCTTCCACAGTTCTCACCTGAAGTGCATACAGGTCCACAATTGTTAATTTTATACTTTTGCTATCAGATACAATTTGTTGTATATTGTTTTTGCGGATATTTTATGTGTATTGTATTATTACTTTGATTTTGCAATGGCCATTGGCCAAAAGCAATAAAGTATTATGCATGTAGTTCTCACCTGAAGTGCATACATGTAATGAAGAGACATCTGAAAAGTATCTTGGATACATTAGCAGACTGATCAGGAGACAGATGGTCCAACAGGTATCCTGGTCACAAGCCCTAACCAAATGTTCTTTCTGTTCATACAATCCAAATAGTGACTAACAAGGACATTCCATAGTACTCTGGAGTTTTCTTCAACCATTCATTTCCCAGCTGCTTTCTCATACAATTTTATTCCTCACAACACCTGCGTACCTTGTCATATGAAACCAGTGGTATGCAAATATTCACAGTAGTAATTTTCCTGAGCACAGCACATCGTTTGTTGAGTTGCCAAGATCATGAACATTACTTCTGGTCATAAAAGTTGTTTGCTAATGCATTCAAATGGTTCCAGTTCACACCAGGCTTTTCTACATGTGGACATGTGCATAAATGCACCAGGGAATGACTGAGTGAACAGAAAACACACACACACACACACACACACACACAAACAAACACACACACACACAGTTAGAAAAATACCTGTGTAAAGTGTCTTCTAGATCTGGTCACAATTTTAGATATTATTTGGATAGCAACTTAGGAGTTAAGTATGAGGATTTTGACTGGTGTCCTTATATCCCTGTTTTAATATATCATATACTGTATAAGAAAGTAATGGAATCCAGCCTGGCTTCACCAGTAATAGGGAAGAATATATTTGAATTCAATAAATACATTAAATAAAGCCTGGTACTAACTTATGGTAAAAAGTTAAGAACACATTTCCAGAAATTTTTTCCCTGTGAATGTTAGAGCATTAATTATTGCTCTAGTGTTAAAAGGTGCACAAATGGAGTGCATTATTAATAGATACAGGTTTCCGATTTTGAGGAAATACAGCATTTCGCCCCGCATCTTAATCATTTTGTTTTAATGAGACACAGGAATATGAGTATTTTTTGATGACGTAAAGGCAGAATAACCAGATATTGAATCCAGTTTTTTGCCATTTAGAGAAGACCCATTAGAATTAATGGGACCAAATTTAATGATGGTCAGGATCCTTCACTAAATTTATACCAGGGCAACTGCCCCTTACACTGATGTAATCTTTTTTTCTTGAGTGTCTCTTGAGTGGTGTGTTGTGGCCACAAATGCCATCTCCTCACTTGCTTGGCAGCAACCACAGCTGCTTCCACTCTTGAAGGAAATAACTTTCTCTGTCTTTAACCTCTAGCCATATCAGCATAGCGTCTAGCCTTGTTACCTCTGCAGGCACATCACTACCCATGGTTCCCTCTTTCTCCCACACCAGCATACTTATACTGGCCAGTGGGTCTGTGAGTGACCACTGTCTAGATTCAATCCAGTGGCTTGAAACAACCAACAGAGAGCTATTATAAACACATTCACATATATCATCAAAAGCCAGAATAATTCACTAGGTTATTCACAGGCCAGAGCTCACCAAATGAATCACTCGCAACAACAGGTTGCTATTTAAACCTATTTTCTTTTCTTCCTTTCTTTTTTCTTCTTTTTAGCTCTGTTCATTTTACAGTAAAAAAGCATAATCTGTTTATTCACTTTTCACTGGACAAAGCGGTGTTTTAATGCTACGTGGCTGCATTTGGCAGAGTTACAATTACATCATTAGAGAGGTAGTGCTAAGAAGAACACTGAACTCTTTCAGGTCCTTAGCTCTTCAGTACCCTTCATGCCAGCAGGCAATATTAATTAAATTCTTTAAAAAACAAAACAAAACAAAAACACACACACAGCAACTGACACACATCAACCTCTCTGATTTAAATTGTAATCAGACGTCTGTGTGCCAGGTTAAGTTGCAGAAGCTCAACATTTCTGGAGAAATCCAGCAAATAAACAATTTAATGATCCACAAGTTAATTTCAAAGCATTATTGTCTATTATATGCAAAATTTTGTTTGATTAGTGGTTGTATTTTGGGTTAACAGAGTTGTGTGCCTTGTGCACCTATGACTTTTGATTTTACCAGCTCTATGTTTCCTAATAATTATAGGAATGATATAAGAATTTTCATAATTCTTGCAGATTTGCCATCTATATCTACCTATGGATGAGTGAACTAATCTGAATGTAACAGAGCGGTGTAGGCAATAAAGAAAATATAAACTAGACAAATGTTTAGTTTTTATTTAGCTCCACAGGTCAATAACTGTAAATGATATGTGACATGTTTCTTTTGTAGCATTGAATGACCAGCTTGGATGGACATGGGAAAGCTTTAAATATGTCCCAAAAACTCAGTGATGAAAGGCTGGGTTTCTTTACAGAGCAGTAAAATTTGCTCCTTTGCCCCCATCCCATCACTTTCATACGTATAAAATTTTGGTCTACATCTTCACAGTCCTAACAGTCCATCCATGTACAGTACTTGTAGCCCATTTTTATTTTTTTCACTCCTTTAAATCTTTCTAATCTCTTCCACAGCATTGCTTTTAACAAGCTACCCTGACTGGTAGTTTATTGAACCACCAGCAAAATACGGCACCACAATGAAATTAAATGAAGTTGTTGTTGATGTTGTTGTGTTTTTAAAAAGCCACTTCGCAATTAAATATTTAAAAACATTAATTAACTATGCTTGTAATCCTTGATACATTTATTGGGAGTAAGCCTATTTGAACTAAGGATGGTGCTGCATAGGAAAAATTAAATTTCAGCTCACACTGTGAGATGCTTCAGAAATGGAGACAACAGAATACCTTTTGGGGAGATAATTGTGCTGCATTAGGTATTATATTACCACATTCACTTTTGATATGATGACAAATGGTATTCAGCCTGTCAGGTGAAAGCCTGAAGACCAACAGTATCTCTGAGATGGAAAACACTACCTCTCTCTGGATGGGATACATTCCTAAAAATATGCCTTTTTGTGAAACTGAGGAAAGGACATCTTAGATCAAATACAAAAATGATCTGACATGAACTAAACCTAAATATCTCCCAGATTTTCAACTCCTTCTACGTATAAACAAATATAACATCATTAAAAATTATAACCAAAGACGACCCATCTATGACTGTCGGTCATGCGTATGTAGATTCCCAGTCTTAATCTCTTTCAAAATTAACTTGTACACATACATCACAGAGCAGTATGTGTCTACCATGTCACAGTCAGATATAGATTTTGCCCAAAATAGGTGAGCGGGAAGCACAGTCATGAGCTGAAACTAGGGTTCGGGAGCGCACAGCGTCCACCTGCTCCCGAACCCTAGTGCGTGGCAGCAGTGCCATCATGGCAGCGAACTGTCCACACGGGGGCTGCCATGATGATGCAAGCAGAACGCAGTATTCACACATTGTGGTGTCATGCTTGCATCATGGATGCGCCACAGTGCACTAATGGCACATTGATGGCAGTGCCCGCATGCACCCCCCAAAAAAACAAACCCACTTTTAGCAGGTTCATTTTGGTGCGGAGGGAGCCCACGTGGTTTGGTTGCTGTGGGTTGCCATGGGAGCAAAAACAGGCGGCTCCAAACTGCCCTTTTCGGGCAGTATGTATAGCTCCTTTATTTGCATGACAGAATTAATGCAGTTTGTTGCCACTTTAATTGTCATGGCTGAATGCTGTGGAATTCTGAAATTTGTAGTTTTGTGAAATATTTAGTCTTCTCTATCAGACATCTCTGGTGACATAACAAATTACAAATCCCAGAATTCTATAGTTTTTAGCCATGGCAGTTAAAGTTGTGTCAGGCTGCATTATTTCAGCAGACCAGATTAGACCATAGTTAAAGGGTGGGTTTTTTTGTTTTGTTTTGTTTTATCACAACTTTTATAATTTCAATAAACACGATGGATGGAGAATTCAGGGAGCTATACTCTAACACACACACATCTCTAGAGACATTATTCTCATGAGGTGAAGGTAGTAGGACCTTTTATAGAAGTGGTAATGCCACATAAAAAGTTCTATGACTGACCCATTATCATCCCCCCCCCCATATCTCACCTCTACAGGAGGCCATTTTATTATGTGCATGCTTGGGCACACTTGAGAACAACATGTCCCTGATAAAACCTATAAAGGAGATATGTTCTCCTCATCCCATTCAGTCTCTGATTTGCTTTGACTTCAATTCTGCAAGAAGACTTTAGAAAAAATATTCACTTTTAGAAAAGTTCAATCTCTGGTTTACTTTGTACGCTTTTAGAAAAGTACAAGACTAATTCCCAGGAATGACTTCACTGGCGCACTTCTGGTCTGTGATGAAGTTATAGCAGAAACACTATTTCCCTCTTGTCTGGGAAACATTTTCCCCCTATCTTACTTTGTCTTCCCTATT
Organism: Sceloporus undulatus; assembly: GCF_019175285.1. Lineage (NCBI taxonomy): Eukaryota > Metazoa > Chordata > Lepidosauria > Squamata > Phrynosomatidae > Sceloporus > Sceloporus undulatus. The sequence continues at coordinate 6,374,785 of NW_024802934.1, forward strand.
ACATTTCCCCCCATCTTCTCTTTCTTGCTGTCTAACTTCTTTCAAGGCTAATATTTCTCAAGTGCTTTTGACTAGTTGGGTTGCCAGAATAAAAACTGGAGAAAGCTCCAGTATCTATATCCTATGTGGCTGTGGAAGAAAAACTTTCAGTAGGTGTTACCTGACTGTGTCACAAGCGTGACCTTCTGAAATTCCCTCATCTTCCCAACCATTAAAAGTATAGGAACTGTCTCTAGTTTTCAGTCTGGCAACTCTACTTGACTAGTAATTTCCCAGCTTCCATAACTTCCTCAATGTTATTAATTTTGAAGGAACCACACTGGGAAAGAACCAGTAAGTCTTCTCAGTGTCATATTGGCCTGGCTGGTAAGCCATAAACTTCAAGGTATCATATCATAAAGATGCAGAAACCGAACATTTAAGTGGTTACTTATATGCACATAATTCCTGGAGTGATCAGAAAAGCTTATGTATTGACTCTTTTGTTCATCCTGGGTAGATACTAATATAGACAATTGTAGAAAACTAAATTTTTACATTAAGGTTGCATTAGCTTGGCTGTCTTTAAAATGGAAAGGAGAGAATTTTTCCCCCTTAACTAATGTTGATATAAATTACACACAAGACTGGAAAATTAGAGCATTGGTTTTAAAAAGGAACCATATAATACCTTACTAGTATTAGAAATGTAAGAAATTTCTTTGAAGGTATGCTTCAGAAACTAACCAAAGACAAAATACAGTCCATGACCAATTTAAAATTTAATTCAAAAATAAATACATAAATAAATAACAGTACCAAACCCTTCCAAATTTTCTGTGTGAGCAACACACTGAAACACATTAAAGTTTAAATTCTCCTACAGTGCTCTTTAATGAGAGAAAAAACATAAGAATAAATGTCACAGATCTGTGTATTCTAGTGAATTACTATTGCTGGGATTTTTGGAAGTGGCTTTTTTGGGGGGGGGGGGGAGCCTTTTCTCCCCCTATTTAATTCTGCATAACCTGTTTTTAATCAGCTCCTGGCTACTCTCCCTTTTTCCCTCTGCTTCCCCTCCTCGCCTCCCCTGCCTTACCTTGGCAAAGCAATTAAAATGAAATGAAAAGCTTTCCAATATTTATAATTGTTCATCACAAACAGCAGGCTATGAAGCTATTGGGAGGGTATTGTGACTTGTTATGCTTCAGAATTAAACCTAGTACCCTAGAGATAATCTAACTCACTAAGAGAAAGGAACAGCCTGCTTAGCAACATCAGCACCATTTTACACATACCAGCCTGGTGCTTCATTTTGCACTGGCTCCCCACTGAAAACAGAAACTAATTCAAGTTGTCTGTGGTTTTTATTCAAGGGCCCCAAAGGCACAAATGAATGCTAATTATCAGTTCTTGTTTCTCTTTCTTCTACTACTAGATGGCAAGTAATAGTAATGAGGGACAATTTTCCATTCCTTAGCCCTTAATAGTAAAGAACATAGTATGCATATGTATGTGTGTGTTTGAGTAAGTCATTTATAGTACATCTGCAATCTACTCCAGCATGGAGCTCTTTTAAAGAAAGCTCAGGGATTCCCATCATAGATAAATGTTAAGAGGCAGTCCTCTACACAACATATGGTAAACCAATCTTTTTATTTAATAACTATAACATAAATATCTTAATAAAAAAGAAAAAAAGAATAAATAAACCGCCAGGGTATCTCTTCTGCACCTGTGCAGAGACTACAAAAATGAAATGATAACGCTTGAGGTATGTACACTAAAACCGCTATTCTTCTGTAATTAAAGTGGAACTGCATCGTTTTTGGTTTAGATGTGATCATCTCCCGTTACTGTTTCATTGCTATTGTGCAATTGCGTAATGGTAACAGGGAAAAAATGGGAGTATGACGCTTTCTCCCCCATGTGAATTGGTCCCACTAATGTGTGTGTGCACACACCTTCAGTAGGTATGTTAAGCTGACTATCGACCTATGGCAAATATATTTTAATATAATGAACAAAGACTGAAAAGTAACTGTAACCTTTTAAATTATTTATTTCTTTATATTGTTTTTATCTATTTGTTTTTAAAAACAACCTTCTTGTTCCTTATTAAAGCCCATATAGCTTGCTGCAAAACAGCAACAACAACAAATAGGAACAACTAGTTCCTGCTGCACATTTTATTTTTGTACTGCACAATATATATCTAGCTACCCATTAAAATAATACCTGACACTTCTGTCCCACTTGCTTACTTGAGGTTTGCCCCCCTCAGAAGAGAGAAACCTCTAGGCCGGTGGAAGAAATTGTTATGCCTCCTAGATATTTTAAGACTGACTGCTGACTGCAACTCCTGCATGTTGTCACCATTGGCTTTGCTGGCTAAGGGTGCTGAGAGTTCCACTCCAGCAACATATGGGTGTGTAGTAATAGTGCAGTTTGTGGGGGAAATTTGGTGGTGTGGTTTTAGCTGAAGTCTGGTCAGACGTTGCCCACACGTTACATGACTGATAACACACATAACTTTCCTGATGCCACACTTCTGTGCTGGGCATGTGGAGTATACCAACAATTGGGTAACCCTGACAAAATCTGATGTTTCACCTAAGGTAATGTGTTTGTTACTAGTGCCATGGCTTCTTAAGACAAAGCTAGAAGAGACTCATAAACACTTGGCTATTTTCTTTTACATTTTTTAAAATGAGATGTTAGCTTTTTCTTGCAGTGTGCATGATATTTCTGTTCTATTTATGTATGTGTTTAAATGATTTTTTTTATATTAACAGTACCATAGTACTATACATTTAAATGCACATCACATTATATTAAATATTGACAGCAAAATGCAACAACAGTAACAATCCAATGCAACATTTTCATAAAATTAAATTCATTTTTTAATCAGTGTATTGTCCAATTCTTTAATTAGTGCATTTTGTATTTTCTTCTTTTCATTTGATACCCCAACCTCTTTTAGCAGTGTGTCCAGGAAAGCACTCAGACATCTATAAAGAAAAGTCACTTGCCATTTTATGGAATCTGTCTGTTTTCCTTGCGATAACTCCAACTCTAAATTGATCCCAAATTTGGTGTTTTCCAGTTAATTGATACTAATTAACTGATGATTATTTATTTAGTGAAAGAACAACACTAGAACAACTCTAAAAAACAGAGGTAAGGAACTTTTGGCCAGCCAGATGTTTTTGACATTGGTCCCAGAAGGATTTGCTCTAGATAAGGATGATAAGAGATTATGCGAGCTGTAGAAACTGGAAACAATCTCTAGTTCTACACTATGTGGTGCAGTTGTGCTTGCTTCCTGTATAGAACTTCCTTAATATTTCTTTTAAACCCACCTTTCCATTTTTATCTCACTAGCAGCCTAGTGAGCCCCAATCCGGCACGAAAGGGGCAGTCTGTTCAGTCCCTAGGTGTCTTGTCAGATTAGTATATTTGAATTACCCAGTTTATTTACACAGTAAACAAAGATAATTACTTCTTAGCTTCTCATTATTTGATAACACGTATGCCTTTGAACAGACCTAATGTCCAATACACCGAAAACTTAAAATAATAGATCTGATAAAAAGCTTTACATTAAATCAGAAGTGGGCAAAGTATGGCCGTGAGCCATATAAGGCACTTGAGGCCCCAAAGTATGCCCCCCCCATGCCACCATTTCCCCAAATATTTATAAATTTTTCCACAGTGGTTTTTGGATGATTTTCCACCTTGGGATGTAAAATTGGCTCAGATACAAGGGTTTACATCCTTCTCCCTTCAACCCCCAACACTTGCCCCAAATGCAAGAGACAGACCTATGTAAGCAAGCTATGTGTGAAAATAGCAATAGAAAAATAAAGATTTTGGGTGGGATTATGAAGTGATGACTTCAGTTTTAACTATGGTTGTAGTGGATAGAGGCAGAAGGAAAGAGATTGCCTATAGCCATGGTGAGTAGATAACCATAAGAATTGTAGTAGGAATATTGGAATGTAGTGTGATGCTGGCTGGGATACAGAAAGGAGATGTCATAAACTGGCCAAGAGAGTCCTATGAGGCTGACATGTTAACAAGTGTTATAATGTGTGTAGTGTGCCAGTAAACCATTGTTTCTGTTCAACACACTGTTAATGGACTGGAGCTCCAATTCTGCTGTTACATTTTTCAGTCTTCCTTCAGAGTATTTTTGTTCAAGGATCAGTATTCTGAAGTTTTTGCCTCTTATTCATTGCTGGGTGTGTTCTGACTCAGTGTGAGCAATGGGAGAGGGAGGAGGAAGAATCACAGAGATAGTTCTTTGTAATGCATTGTTGTGTGGTGAGATGCAGTGCAATTATTAGGCAGCAAAAGAGTCAACCAAAAGGACGAGGGAGGAGAGCTAGGAAGGAGAAGGAGGATGAAAAGGAAGAGGAAGATGAGATAAATTGAAAGCATGAACTGCAGAAGGGACTTAGGTCCAAAACACACTGCAGAAGTAATCCAGCTTGAAACCATTTATACTGCCCTGGCTCAGTGCTAGGGAATCCTGGGAATTGTAGTTTATTGTGGTACCAGAGCTCTGTGACCGACAAAGCTAAATATCTGAAACCAATTCCAGAATTCCCTTGCACTGTCACAGGACTGTTAAAGTGGCCTGAAACTGGACTATTTTTGCAGAGTGTTTAGGACCTTAGCCTACTTTGATGTTTTAAAAGAAAAATACATATAAAAAGCTAGGCTTTTTATACATATAAAAAGCTATTTTGACACCACTTTAACTATACGGCTCAATGGCATAGAACTCTGGGAATTGTAGTGGTGTGGGACATTTTGCCTTCTTTGTCAGAGAGCTCTGGTACCACAACAAACTGCAATTCCCAGAATTCTATACCATTGAGCCATGTCAAACTGGATTATTTCTGCAGTGCCTGTGAAGTCTGCCTTTTTCTACTTTGCCCAAATGAAAGAGATTGTTGTTGCCGGTGACAGAAAATGAGAGCCTGAGTGAATGGGGAGTGAGATGGGGGCTGCTTTGACAGGCTGGCTGCTCCAAACAATAGCACAGTTCACACATTTGGACTGTTTGGGTTGGTGTGAACTGTACAAGAGGGTTTGTGGAGGCAGGGTTCATTGCATGCCTGGTGATCACTCCGGCATGGGATTTAGAGCAATTGTTTGGAGTAGAGGGATATAAAGATAGAAGAGGGACTCAGTGAATGTTTTCTTCTGTGTGGACATGATGGCCCTTGAGGTCTCTTCTCTAATTCTATGATTCTATTTTTGCCCAAAGCATCTCTATGCAATGGTAGGTGGCAGCTGAGTTGGCTGCTTTTTCAGATAAAGGGGTTCCAGGCAGGATTGTGATGATCAGATATGAGGGGAACCAGAGCATTTTTCTGTTTTATTTGAGTGGCACAGTAGGAACAGTAATATGTTAGTAATGAGTAGTTCAACAAGTTACTTTCTGAACTACAAAAGCATTAAAAAGGAATGACCTCTTGGCTGATCCAGTAATGAGGAATAGAACTAGTTCATTTTTAAAAAACAACATTCCAAATTTTGAACTAGAATCATAGAATCAAACACTAAGTGCTTTAACCAGGGAATATTATAGTTTTAGCAGAGACATAACATCCTTTCTGCCTGTCGTCAGGATGTAAGTATTGTAAAGTGTCTAAGACACTAAGAAATGATAATGGCACCTGGTTGATTATTCAAGTATTTTATGATTGCTGGAATGTATCAAAGCACTGTTGTAGATTCACCATTGTGATTACCTTATTGTATCATCTCATCATTCAAGGAATGGGTCAAGCTGGGGTACAAATGACGCTATTGACTATGTGAGCTCTATATTTGAACTTAGCTCAAAAAGATGATATCTCTTTTGTTCAGGAGTTTTTCATTACAAAAAGTTTGTATGTGTAAGAGGAATGGCCCCTAATGTTGTTGGACTAAAACCTCCAACTTTTTGGCCATTGGCTGAGGGTGTTGGGAAGAATATTTGGTAACCCTAGATTGGGAAAGGGTGAAGTGAGATAATACACACACACACACACCCTGAAAAATGACAACATGCAAAGTAATAATATGCATTTCAGCTGGACAAAATGCAAGATATGTAAATATATTAGGGGCACCTGCATTACAAATATTATCAGATATATATCCTATATATAGTCTGCTCTCCATATCCACTGATTCTTTATCCATGGATCCAACTATCCATGGCTTGAAAATATTCCAAAAATATATACATTCTAAAATGCAAACTTTGATTATTCTCTTTTATATATTGGACACCATTTTTAATGCTATTGTATACAGTGAGACTTGAGCATCCGTGGATTTTGGTATTTAGTTCTAGGGGTCCTAGAACTAAACCCTAGCTGATACCAAGGGCCCACTGCACCACAGTTTAACAAAGTGCAATCATTAAGTTTAAGTGTAGCCGATTCTATTTAGATAAGTTATATGCATAAAGTGATCCAAGATGCCAACATGGTTAAAGCACCTGTTGCTGTAGCAGCCTTCCACAGTGAGGTGATCTTCATGTCTGTTGGACTATAAATCCCATTTTCCTTTAGCGATCAGGCCCACTCAATGAAGGCATCTGCATGACAACAAGTCTGGGTTGCGTGAGTTTGTGTGTCACAATGTCAATGTGAAAATCTCTCCTGAGCCATGGAGCTGAAACATGAAGCTGAGAAATATGCAATTAATAAACATAAATCTCCAACTTCTTCAAGTAAGAGATTGCACTTCCTAAGAATAAGTGTCAGTCTAAATAAAAATGGGAGAACTTTCTCAGTATCCTTGAGTGGTTCTTTCTGAAGTGAACAGTGTAACAAAGAATCAGTTCAATGCTGCTAAAGTTGTTCTTGTCAGTGCATAATAAAGATATTCCTTACATCATTATTTTTATGGAGATTTATTTGGTTTTGTGTGGGTGTTTTCTGTTCAACAAGGACAGGAGAATAACAAGAGTAGAGGGCTAATAAGCCATTTCATTAGCATGCCACTATGAGTTCTTCAATTTAGTTCTCATCCAAAAGATATGCTATCTGTACCTTTATGCTGTTAAACTCTGTAAGGTCAGAACATCTGAAAATAAATTAGGCAACATCACCAGAGGGGCAAAAAACCTACCGTCCTTTGAAATAAAAATGTACAGTTGTATTTCTGAAGTTTCTCATGTCAAATGAAAACTTGCAAGTTGGAAGAGAGATGATGAATGAGAAAAGCTTTCCATTAGTTGCTATAAAAAGAAACATGGGCCAGTTATTTAAATCACTATCAGATGCCTTGCCTATAAATACAACAAGCATTATTAAATACTGACCAGAAGATAACGTAAGGTAGAACTAAGACAACAAGTATGAATGTGATGGAAATGTATATCATTCACTATCATTTTTCTGTAGTGGGGATTGACTGTTCCTTCCTGTTAGATGGCAAAATGGAGTTAATGAAATAGTGGAACAGCATGGTGAAATGGTTTGAATGACAGACTTTGTCTCTGGAGACCAGGGTTTGAATCCCTGCTCAGCCATAGAAACCCACTGTATGACCCTGGGCAAATCACACTTTCTGCCCCAGAGGACAGCAAAGGCAACCCCCTTCTGAATAAATCTTATCAAGAAAACTGTATGCTTTAGGGTCATAATCCAGAAATAACTTGAAATAGTCTCTGTGCTGTGGATTACATACATTACTATGGAAATAAATGTTATTCAGCACTGCAAGATTTGCTTCAGGTAAACATAAAAAGATGTAAAGAAAATTTGGACTTTGCTTTTTACATATTGTATGTTAATAGAATTAGAATGGAATGCAATGCAAGACAGGGTTAGATCATCTTATACAAAGTCCATGAATAGAAAGCTATCCTTGCTTCAATATCAAATCTTTCTGTAGACCTAAAACTTCATTTGATTCAGTACAAATGAATGGTTAGGGTATACTGGACACCATTATGCTATTTTAGAAATAAATTGACTACTTGAGCGAAAGGGTAATATTGATGTAATATTGATAATGTCTCTCTTGGTCATATGATGTGGGTATGTCCAATGGCTAAGAATTTTTGGTTGTATGTATTACAATGTATCAATTATACTGAAAAAATTGATATTAAGAAACACATATTATTTTTAATTATGCCCCTAAGACACTTAACTAATTTAATTTAATTTAAGAATTTGACTAATGGTCAACTTGGCTGAATTTTGCATGTATTTACTATTGCCAAAAGACTTCTACTCAAAGGCTGGAAAGCTAAGCCTTCTATTGTTCAATGTTCAGAAAATCTTACTTTAGCTACTCAGGACTGTGCATTTTACATACATCCATTTTAAAAAATGCATTTTTGAAACATCTTATATTAACAGATATGACAAATCCTCACTCACATCCTATGTATTCCCCTCTTTCTCCCTCATCTTTCTTTCTTTCTTTCTTTCTTCCTTAATTTTCTTTTCTTTGTAATCATACTTTTAAAAAATCCAATAAAAATAAAAATATACATATTTTATAAAATGTGGAATTAAATTTTTTCAATGATTTTTCTCTGTTATTCTGTAACTATAAAAGATGATGATAGTAGCTTAAAGATGCAAAGGTCCTAGCACAACCAATTAAAAGGCATTATGAAATCATACTCCATTTCTCTCCTTGATGACTTATTATTATAAGGCAAAAGAGCAGCGGGAAAACACGGAGGGTTATAAGTGAAAGTTAATGGAAAATTTACTGTAACTCACAGAATTCCCTAGTTAGCAAGGCCAATGGCCATTTAGGCTGGGGATCCTGAAGGTAGTAGGCCAAAATAGTTACTGTTGTAGGCTCTCACCAGTGTGATCAGACACTTAACAGCAAAAACTACATCTGGAAGCCCATATAGTTATAGTGATTTTGCATGTCCTTTTAGCACAATCAGGAGTGTTCACCTGGGGCTTCCAGATATATTAAGACACCCACTCCCATAATCCTTGTAGTTAGATTATGTTTGAATAGCCTAGGAATGATTGGACTCATAGGCCAGAAGTAATCTCAGAGTATATGGTTGCCTAATGTTTGCTGTAAATGCATATCAAAATTATTCTGAAATCATGGTTGAACAGTAAGCATTAATTACTGGTGACCTGAAGCCATTTAATGCTACACAACTATAACACTATGATTGTGTTTTAATTGCTATGGCTACATCTATGGACTTCGGGGGGGGGGGGGGTGTAGAGCTATCTGGGTGAAAATTCTAAATATCCCTCCCAATCCTGCCTTTCCCAACATGTTTCTGTGCAGATGTGTTATACCACAATATTTCACATTCTGTTTCCTTCAAGATGTGTTACACTGTATTTTCCATCACACAACAGACATATGGAGGCCACATAAGGACAGCAACTCTAGCTGGAAGGTAAGATAATAGCACAAACACCTCAGAGTGCACCTGCACTGCAAAATTCATGCAATTAGACACCACTTTGACTATCACGGCTCAATTCTATGGAATTCTGGGATTTGTAGTTCTATGAGATATTTAACCTTCTATGTAAGAGAACTCTGGTGCGACAGCAAGCTACAAATGTTAGTTAAAAAGGTATCAAACTGCATTATTTTTTCAGTGGAGATGCAGCCTCAAGTCAATAGCCCTGACAAATTTTGTATAATGGATTGATATTTGATGTTAATATTAACTGAATTCAAAAAGTGAGAATGTGTTGCAAGTGAATTAATCCATAGTGTGCCTTTCAGTTTTTGAGGCATAATATGTTAAGAAAGAGAGTGGGCTTTGAGTGGGCAGGGAGGGGAAACAACTCATCCTAGAGTGTTGAACAGGTACTAGGCAGCAGCAATAGTGGTGGGTGACACTGATGAAAGATTTCCCAAAGAGAACACCAGTGACATCATAGCTAAAACATGCTAGCACTGCGTGAAGGGAGGCAGTGGTGAACCTCCTGGCAAAAAGCTCTCATTGAGAAAACCCTAACAGTTAAGAAGGAAAGTTAAAGAAGAAAGTGGAAAGGCAAGCTTACTGCTGAGCATAAAGAAAACAAAAATAATGATCATGGAGAATTTATGTAACTTGAACTTAGATATCAAGGAAATCAAAATACTCAAAGATTTCCTGTATCTCAGATAAAATCCTGAACAAAATCGATATAGGGATTAAGAAATCAGAAGAAGACTAGGAATAGAAAGTGCAGCTATGAAAAAACTAGATAAGATCCTAAAGTGTAAAGATATACAACTGAGCGCTAAAGTTAGAATTGTCCAAACCATTGTATTCCCTACCACCATGTATGGATGTGAGCAGACAGAGAAGAAAGCAGATAAGAAGAAAATCAACTCCTTTGAGATGTGGTGCTAGAGAAGAGTGCTGAGGATACTGTGGACTACCAAAAAGACAAACAAATGTATCCTAGAACAGATCATGCCTGAATCCTTCCTGAAAGCCAGGCTGAAACTGAGACTGTCATACTTTGGCCATATCTCGAGAAGTTACGACTCATTAAAAAAGACAACAATGTTAGGAAAGGTAGAAGGTAGCAGAAAGAGGGGAAGATAGTATCCCAAATGGCTAGACTCAATCAGGGAAGCTTTAATTTGCAGAACCTAAGCAGAGAAGTGGAGGACAGGTGGTCCTGGAGATGTCTCATTGGAGTTGCCATGAGTCGAAGTCAACTCAAGGACAGTTAAACACAAAATGCCATTAAATTCCAATGGCAAATTTAGACAACAGTGGTGGTGAAACACTCCCCCCCCCCACATGCCCGGTAGTCTTGTCTCAATTAACAATGATACAGTGAGAAGAGAAAAGAGAGCTACAAGTTAACATTCAGCTTTGTACCTACAAACCAAAGGAAAAGATGAGACAAGGCCTTTAGTTTTTAAATAGTTTCCCTTACTACCAAAAGAAAATGTTTGGAAGTCAAGATAACTGTTTTGAAATTTAATTCCAAAAGTAGGCCAAACTTTAAATTTATGTGACACTGTTTAATATTTCAGTAGAACCCTTTGTGGCTTAAGGGTTTATAAGCATGCATTTCCTAAAAGCCCTAAATGCCACAGCTAACTATACTGTATCATCCAAAATACTCAAATCAAATTCATGCCGATTGCGTGTGTTCATAATTAAAGCCAGTTATTTTAGCCCAGTTCCTTTCCATGGAAACCACTGGAGCTTTAGCATATAAAAATTTAAGTACTTAATGTGTGGTTGGTATTTTTGTTACTATTCCACTGTATTTGATTTGATTATTTTATTTTATAGATTACATTTAAATTAATGCATCAATTAATGGCTGATTTGCACAAAAAGCTATACAAAATGGCATAACAACAACATACAAAATATCATAATTAAAAATAAGAACAAACCATAAAAATGTAGTAATAAAAATAGTTCACTTAATGAAACCAGTATAAACAGTTAATAACTCAGATTAAAACCATACTAACATAAGGAGAGTTCAAGACCTGGTAGATAAGGCTCTTGCCTTATGTGGGAAGAAGGCAGAATAGGGCAAGCCTTAGAATGCGAGCAGGTGACAGCCAATTAAGTCAAAGGCTGGAAAGGATAAATAGTCAGTTAATGACAATTGAAAGTCAGATAGGGTTTCAGTTAAGTCCAGAGAGGGACAGTTGTAGTGAGAGTTCCAGAGAGCAACAGGGTTAAAGTCCAGAAGTGAAGGACTAAAAACCCATACAGAACTCCAAGTGAGGGAGTTAATGTAGAGAAACATCCTGTGGGATAGAGATAGCCAGAGAGGCAGGTTTATTAATAGGGTTTAAAGAAAAGTGGATTAAGAGGAACTGTAACTGAAACAAAATAAAGACTAGAACCTTCTTTAGACCGGCCATTAAGACCAACCTGGGGCAGAGTCAGGCCATCATGTCCAGATGACGCATGCCCCAACATGCCATGATGCTGCTCGCCACTCCTCATGGCACATGGCATTATGGTGCTCCTCTGGTGCTGCAGCCATACGAAGCACATAAAAGTGTGGCCCTGATCCAGCGTGAAGAGGGGTGACTGTAGAGCCCCTAAGAAAGTAAAATCAAAAAGTGAAACAAGCAAAACCATTATATGAATTAACAATTGTCTAATCCATCATCTACTAGTGAAATATTGTTTAAGTCATCTTGTAAATAAAGTTCTATTTTCATTTTAACAAAAGCTTGCCTACAGTTTGAGTATATATCCACACTACTAATTTAGATAATTTTAAAACAAAGTCTAGAGAAATTTTAAAAAGAGTCAGTAATAAATTGGTGGCAGTGAGGGGACAGAAAAAACCCTTTGGGCTACCACAATAGGAAAATAGTTGGGTGAGTGGGACTCATTGTGAGACTTGGTGAAAAGAATATAAGATGTTAATTGAATCTGTTTGTGGTGTTCCCAAAATTGAATCCAGTGGGTTTTAGAGTAGAGTCTTGCTTCACTGAAGTTTCTTTCACAGTATTCAGTTTCCCTGGCAGTCTTTACTAATAGCCTCTGTTCAGCTGGAGAACTCTTGAGAGGCTAGCTTCTCAGCAATAGAGCTGATCTATTGACTGATACATTTGTTATATGTGTATACTTTATCATATCACCTTACTGCCCTCCATGTGCATTGAGATCTTATGACACCAGTCTCCTGAACCAGCCAAGGGTCTTCTCCTCCCCTGCTCAAATCTGTCCCTTTTCCTGTGTTGCTCCTCATGAATGGAATCTCCTCCTCACATATTTAAAAACTATTACTTCCTTGGCTAATGTTAAGGCTGAATTGAAGACACTCTTGTTTAGGGAGGCATTCCTAATTACTAGTTGTTAATCTGCTGCTTACTTTGTCTTTATTGTATACTAGTTAGTATTATTATAGAGATATTGTAATCATGTAATGTTGTTGTTTTAGATTATACGCCGCTTGATAGGTTTTGATTCTTTTTTTCTTACGTTATTTGACCCTTACTGTGTGAAGCGCTGTGCAAACTTTACAGCGCTCTATAAATAAATGTTAATGATAATAATATTATCATATATGTTATTATCTGTTGGGTGAAGTGACTTCTTGTCCATGGAAGTTTATGTCATAAATAAGAAGGCGACTTGCAATGTAAGGGAGATGAAGATGGGTTCTCAAGGATGAATTGGAGATTTCAAGATTTTGGAGTGGAACATCTGCATTCTTTTTTAGCAAAGGAAACAAAGACTTATATTTCTTCATCCCAAGGTCACTTCTAAAACAGAACTCCCAAAAGCCTCAATCACACTGTCTTACAGTAACATGGAACTTACACTTTCTACTACCAAGGATATTAGGTGGGCCTTTTTGCAAGCCCTTGGGGGAATCTGAAATATATGCAGCATTTATGAGAATGTTGTTCTGTAACACAATACCTGTCAGTCAGAAGTCTTTATTTATTGTAAGCTTGCTGTTTTGGAGGAAAAGATGTCATATATAAGACTGATTACAAAAACAGTAAAATAAAAAAATTAAAAAAAAATAAAAAGTTGCATTCATAGATGACAAATCCAATTTGTATTTTGTTTTGTGTTGACTTCAACAGAACTCAGAGCTCATCTTTATAAAAGAAGAGAGCAATGAAAATGTTAGTGACAATTATATTTGCAGTTACTATGATTGTAGCAGAAACACGGTCACAGAGAAAATTCTGGCTCTGAGGGGCTACATGTTGTAAAGCAGATATGACAAGGGAAGTAAAATGAGATCAATAAATAAGGGTTTATAGGAGTTTATAAACCTTGTGTAAACATTTGTAGCACAATGTCAGGAAATCAGGAAATTGAAGTGAGGTGAGGATGAGCAAGAAAGATACATCTCAGAGGGTCTTGAGAATACAGTAATTCCTTCTCATTTTACTTTGAAGACTCATTTTACTCTTCTGCAGAGTTTCTTCAAAAACTAGAAAGACAAATTAGAATTAGGAGAGTGGTGTTATCCAAAAACCCACAGATATAGTAATTTTACTTACAATTTATTTGGTCTATAAAAAGTTTAGCAATTAATTCTCCTTCCGATTACATAGACATGTAGTTCCATAGGCTTGGCTAGGTAGAACAGACATTGGGCTCAAGTAAAGAAATGGATAAGATCTTGAGAAAGTTAATTTTTTTAAAGAAAAATTCTATAATCCCCAGGCAGCATGGTCACAGCCATACAAAAATGGTTGCAGTCCAAAAACAAAACAAATAAATAATATAAAAAAAAAAATCCCACATCTTTCCCAAAGCCACTATTGATAAATCAAACACAGAAGCCAAGTCGTTTCTTTAGGTGATGTACTAATAAAAGAATAATTGCAGAGCCTGAATCATACATGGAAGAGGTGTGTGGTGAATGATTCTTTCTTTTGTGGCTAGAAGTGTTCTGCCCAGAGCTGTCTGTCTGGTAACTCAAACACTAGAGCCTGCAGTTCTTCCTTCTAATTAGCTGCAATAGTGGCTCAGTGAGCATGGAGCTGGTGCTTCATTCTCAGGGCTCAGCAGATATCAAACATTGGGGCAATGACTACCTGAACAAGATTTGTGATTATAAAGTACAAAAGAGAATTCTGAAGAACATTTTGAAGATAAAAATTTGCCTCTTATCAATGTGAGACCATTTGTCTATATATGGACACATTGATTATTCCTTTTTCCCATTTATTTTATTACTTTAATGAAGCTTGAAATAGAATAAAAATATATTGATGGATAGGACAAAGACTAAAGTAACAATCAATGTTAGATTAGATCAACAGCAAAGCATAAAATTATGCCTTTTTTGCCCGATCCAAGGACGGGCTGGGCACAGGCTTAAACAGGTGAAAATGGATCTTATTGCATATCTCCTTGCCCAATTCAGCCACATAGCATACCCAATACAGACTCCTGGCATACTTTTAAAAGAGCAGGAAAGTATTGTTCATTTGAAAAGTACGCCAGAAGTCCAGATTGGATACACGATTCATCTGAGTTGGGCAAGGAAGCGTGTGATAATTGTTTTCACCCATTTAAGCCCATGCCCAGCCCATGCTCAGATTGGGCAAAAAAGGTGTGCAATAATCTCCCTAGTCTCCATCAAATTATGGCAACAGAATAAGCA
This sequence comes from Sceloporus undulatus, assembly GCF_019175285.1. Lineage (NCBI taxonomy): Eukaryota > Metazoa > Chordata > Lepidosauria > Squamata > Phrynosomatidae > Sceloporus > Sceloporus undulatus. Next base: position 6,389,847 of record NW_024802934.1, read on the forward strand.
TGTCTTCCTGAAAGACAGCAATGCCTGAGGTCAAAGGGCTCCCCTTGGGAGAGATTCTTGTTAATGTTAAGAAGTCCTGAATCAGCACTGCTGATTATCTGGTAAATATGGTACTGTACCTAAAAGAACATCAGTGCCAATGAATGTGATTAAAATGTCATGAACAGGAGTTCATCAGTGTCTTGAACATGTATTTAGAAGCTGAAGGGTCCATGGTATGGGTACAGGAGAAATCTGGTCCAAGCCTCAGCCAGAGCTGGAAGAGTCTGTCCCCCTCAGCCTAAAGCTTCTATGCCCAAGACAACAGTAGTAACCTAAGCACCTGGCTTCTGAACTGGGGTAGCCCATCCTTCTCTAGCAGTTCCATGATTCTGACAGCCAGTGTACCAATGCCAGCAAAGTCCCTCACAGAAGCTTCTGGTGAGTGACCTATCCCACTGAAGCATTGGTGGCCAACTATGGCTAGTGTGAGATCATTTTTCTGCCACTTTGACCTGACAAGGAAGGCTAATATGGCTTTGTTTGGGCTCGTTACTAATATGATTTTGTTGGGATAATTTGGGAAACTCTTACATCTCTGTGGAATTGCATGCCTTAGGGCTCATGTACACTGGCCAGAAATAGAATAGAGGGCATCTTTATCAAATTTGCAGATGATACTGAATTAGGAGGAGTAGCTAATATCCCAGAGGAGAAGATCAAAATTCAAAATGACCTGAATAAATTAGAAAGCTAGGCTAAAACTAACACAATGAAATTGAACAGGGAGAATTGTAAGGTACTATACTTAGAAAGGAAAAAAACGAACTGCATGGATATAAGATGGGGGACACCTGGCTTAACAGGATTACATGTGAAAGGGATCTTCAAGTCCTAGTAGACTACAAGTTGAACATGAATCAACAGTGTGATGTGGCAGCTAAAAAAGCAAAAGTGATTCTCGGCTACATCAGAATATAGAAGTATAGTGTCTAGATTAAGGGAAAGTATAGTACCATTCTATTCTGCCTTGGTCAGGACTTACCTGGAATGCTGTGTCCAGTTCTGGGCACCACGGTTCAAAAAGAATGTTGACAAATTAGAGTTTGTCCAGAGGAGGGCAAACAAAATGGTGAAGGGTCTGGAAACCATGCCTTATGAGGAGAGACCTAGAGAGTTGAGTATGTTCAGCCTGAGGAACAGCAGGTTGAAAGGTGATATGACAGCCTTGTTTAAATATTTGAAGGGGTGTCATATTGAGGATGGGACAAGCTTGTTTTCTGCAGCTCCAGAGAATAGGACCCATAGCAATGGATTCAAACTAAAGGAAAAGAGATTTCGCTGCAACATTAAGAAGAACTTCCTGATAGTAAGGCTGTTTGACAGTGGAAAATGCTGCCTTGGAGTGTGGTGGAGTCTCCTTCTTTGGAGCTTTTTAAACAGAGGCCAGATGGCCATCTGTTTGGGGGCTTTGTTTGTGTATTCCTGCATGGCAGGGGATTGGACTGGCTGTCCCTTGAGGTTTCTTCTAACTCTATGATTCTATTCTGTTTCCCCCTCCATTTTTTCTTGTTCTTTTTTAAAATGATTTTTATTAGTTATTACTCGAACATACATAACTCTTACATATATAAAAACATACATACAAAATTTTGACAACATTTATGTCTATCCAGTCCATCATATCTTATTCATCCATTTAACTTAACTTTAATTCCTCACTCATTACCTCCTGTTCTTACCATCTTTCCAGTTTCTTTTCCTAGCTTATAGATGTAATTTGTTTTTCACTGAATAATTCTTCTGTTTGTCTCACTATTTTCTGTTATTCATAACTATATCTTTCTCTCCCTTTTCTAATAGTCCTTATATCTATTAGATGTTCCTTAAATCTGTCCTTTAACTCTTATCTGTATATACCTTTTTATATTCTTAGCTTCTTGCTTGTTTCCTTGTTTACCTTCCAACTTTGTTTTCACCTCTGCCTTGTTTTTCTTTTTTCTTTTTAAATTTTAATTCTTATTTTTTAATTTCGATGTTCATTTCTGTTATCTGTTTATTGTTATTTTTACCTATTATTATTCCTTTTTAAAGATTTTTGTTGCTAACATTCCCCATTTCTGTTCTAAATATGTTAACACTTTATCCAAATCCTTGAGATATTTATCTGATCTGATTCTATTCTATGAATACTCTGGCTTTGTCCTAAAGTATTCTGGCCTGGAGTTGCCCTGGATTCTTCCTGTTACGTCTGCACCCTTTAGGTTATGTCTATTAGTGGGTTCCCACTGTGTGGCAAGACACCACCATCACTGGTGCAAGTTGCTCTCTCTGTCAGAACTTAGATGCCCAGCATTGATCACATAGCTGGGCACTTTGTTGTGGCCTCAGAGGGAGTGAGTCATGCCAGCCGTGGCAGTGCTGACTGCACAGTGGGGATGTGTGTGTGAAACTGCTGAAATTATTCATTATATTTTGAGAAGAAATGTAATAGAGAATCACATCCCTAGGAAGGACAGAGCATTTTTTTTCTGGACACAAAGAGTGCCACGTGTTAATTTCCCCCCTTTGTGAAAAAGGATTAGAACTTGAGGGGACTAATCTGAGTTCAGAACTATAAAACGTCTCAAATTGTTTTTAATTGTTTATTCATGTAATTTTAATCTTAACTAGTTTAATTTTTAAGGGGGGATATTATGTATATATTGTTGTATGTTTTTAATATGCTGTTTGCTGCTTTGATTGTTTTCACAAAAAGTGGGATATAAATAAAAGTTTTATTATTTATTTTATTATTTATTACAAATGAGCACCAAACCTATTTGGAGCAAGGTACTCACTTGAAGCTATCCTTGGTGCTGCACCATCCTGCTTTCCTGTTGTGTCTCATCACTTACCTGGACATGAGAAGGGTAATGTAGGAGTATGCTTAAATCACCCAAACAACTCTGTTTCTGCTTAGTTTATAAGTGCAAACAATTATGTGCAAGATCTCATTTCAAAACCTCTGTTCTAACCATTGTTCTTCTCCAATCATTCTCTTTTAATCCCTGTTTAATATCCCTAAAATGAATGTTTAACAGGACTGTGCAACTAATTCAGCCTGTTTTTGATCTATATTGAGTCAAGTTGGATAAATCTAGCTTAATCTGAACCAAACTGTATCAGCCCAAATCACATCTTGACTGGGTCTGGACTGGTCTGGACGGCTTTGAACCAACGAGGCAATCTGGACAGCAAAAGAAAGCTACACAGTATGTTTTTAAAATGTAAAATACTACAGTGTAAGACAAATATAAAGTTGGAAAATGGAAGGAAGGGGGATAGAGGTTTACTTTTTGGCAATTCTAGCTTCCATTATGAAACAAACAAACAAACAAACAAAATCTATGCAGCACTCTCCAATCACAGTGCTTGGCCAGGTGGTTGTGGGAGAGATTTTCTGTTTTGCTGTTTTTCTAGTTCCCTTTTAGCAGGAGTAAGGTTTCTGAAAGAGCAGCATTGGATTTTGTAGCATTTTTGTTTCCACTGGAGCTTGTTTATTTGATTTATAGCCTACCTTTTCCTGAAGGCTAGAATGTAAGATGGGTTCCAACATAATTTAAGAGGTTACAGCATGGAATTCTTCTTCTTTCATCCTACTAGTATCCAAACTTTCACCCCAATCCCAAACAACAACCCCATATTTATATGTACCAAAAATACTGTGGAGAAGAATTTTGTCTGTTTTTATTGTCCAATGCATGTCAACATCCAGTGGGAGGTATGATGATTCTCAGCCAAATCCAAATTACTAAACTAGGCTCAAAACCAATGCCTCGCAAGTCCTAGTATGTAAATATGTGTGAGGGGCACAGGACTATATGCACCAATGAGACCCCAATGTCCCTATACACTACAGCCCTGCTCTCTTGATCTGTCCTTCCTCACACTGAGCAAGAAAATCTGCAGAACTTTTGAATATTAGTACAACTTCTCCTCATGATTAGGAATCATGGTAAAACAGGGGCACTTATTACACAAATAGTTCCACTTGTGTTGAGGTGAATGGAATATCCCTTCAGAAATTGCCATTCAACAGGAAAGTTACTCTTTCAGGCTACAATTCCTAGACTTTCCCAGCTGACATAGCCAAGAAGATTAACCATCCATTATGAAGCCAAGCCCTCCCTCCAGCCCATCTGCCTTGGTCTAGGCCTTGAAGATAGAGAGTAACTGCTGGACCTCATCCCCTTTCCCTCCACCACTCCCTTCTCCTTTTGTGTCATGTCTTTTTAGATTGTAAGCCCGAGGGCAGGGAACCATCTAATTCAAAAAATTGTATGTACAGCGCTGTGCAAATTTACAGCGCTTCATAAATAAAGGTTAATAATAATAATAATAATAATAATAATAATAATAATAATTCACTCTGTCTGTGATGACAGCAGCTATGTGAGAGTGCAGTCTAAAAAGAAACTTTCCCAAGTTCTATATAATTATGAGAAAATCAGGAATAGGATGGGTGAGACTGGAGACACTGGTATTGTGTGCACAGTTCCTTCTGTGTTTATCAGACAAAGTGTGATTCATGTGTTTCTTCTTTCCAACACTGTGTGACATGTTTCATCCAGGGTTACTGAACTCTGCACTTGGAAAAATCCCAGTGCTTTCTGTTGTTTGAGCAGTTAACTATAAGCAGTTTGTGTCCTTGATTCATTTCATTTTTCCCCTTTGTGCTAATTCATTGAGACACATATAAATATCTGCAAGTAGTATTTATGGGATGTAGAAAGCTGTGCCCCTGGCTTTCATGCTCACTCATCCTTAACCCTGTTAGAATTAAGAGATATACATAATAAATGATTCATTATGAGTGATTATCTCTGGAGATTTTTTTTAATCTTGTCAAACCATAGACTATGTCAATCATACGCTAAGTCTCACATGAAATTACATCTAATAATTGTCTGCTTTTAAGTTGTGTATCTCATTTCTATCAGATACTTTTTTGGGGAGGAAGGGGGTTTGACTCAGGAAAACATCTCCAATTCTCAGTGCTTACAGGGAGAAATGCTTTATTTTAATCCATCCACAGCCACATTAGCTGTCAACAGAACAACCCCTGGAGTCCTGCAATTTCTCATAAACTTTCATCAAGAGCAAATCAATCATTTCTTGGGGAAAATAAGTATCTAGATCTCAGTGGTTCAGTGCAAACTTCAAAGAGATGACATGTATTAAATGATATGTTTGACCATGTGATTCTGTGAGCATGTGTTGATGCTCATTTCTCACTGAAACAATGCTTTGTAAGAAAGGATATTGAGCAAATATTATTGGAAGAATATAGCTATATATTAAAGGCATGCCCTATGGTAAATTATTTAAAAGCCTGGAGGGAAAAAATCAAATGGCAATAATAATAATCATATATAATATTAAAGGCAAATATTTTGTATCAAGTAAAGAACTTCCATCAAGGTTAATTGGAAATATTGAAGCAAATTGCATTCACTAAAAGAATAGTTTCAGCGTAATTAATTTGCTAGATTATAGGACTTCAGGAGAGGATGGAGGAATTATAATGGATGACAACCTAAGCAACACTCAGTTATGGGATATTGTAGCAAAAATGGAAAATGCTATTGTGGGATCAATTGAACATCTATAAGGAAAAACAGTGATTTACTGAACCAAGTATGTATTTAATTTAGATGTAAAGAAAGCTTTCTAGGCATGAGACCACTTAGTTGGAAGTGCTTGTGGTAAGCAACAACATAGTATTTTTATGGGTAGATTCATAGGTTTTATATTCAAGTTTCATTTTAACACAATTATTTGTCTTTTTTTTTTTTTTTTTTAAAAATGTGGGTTTCTATCCATGTAGTACTAATTCTAAGCCACACTGGTGATAAATTAACATTTGGAAGTCAATTTCTGATTATAAATTTGCTTTGGTCTTAACTAGATATTTATTGAACCATTCAGGGAAAATAATTATATATACATGTACATTGCAGGCTGAAGTTCTGTATGCAAGTATAATAGAAAGCACTGCTTTGCTCTATATTGTCAGCTTTGCAGAACAATCAAACCTGTAACAACTTTTTTCTAACAGCTATAAAGCTAAGTATCCTGAGTTCGTGGAAGGAACTTCAATCACAACAGGCCTACATATTCATATTCAGGAAAACTTATAAATCTTATTTAGACATCTGGGAGTTGTGCAGGATACATGTGTGAAGCTGGGGAGTATGCTAGCTTCAACTCTCTTCACACATTTCCCCTACCTTCTAAATGTGGAGGGGAACTTTCTTAAAGAGAGAGCTTTCTACATCCATAGAAGTTCTTTGTATTTCAAAACCACAGATATAGACTGACCTCTGCTCCAGGAAGTCATCCTCTACATTTATTTTATTTATTAAAACATTTGAAATATTTTTTTCTTTTATAAGGCTAGTAAGGTAGTATCATGAAATAAAAAACAAACAAACAAACAGCAAGAGCACTAAACTGAGCAGACTAAGTCAGCTAATTTTAATGCTTTGGCAAGAAAAAGATTTCAAGTTGACACTCAAATGAGGGCAGTTGGAGCCAGTCACACCTCTATGGGGACAATATTCCATATTGATACATACTGTACATAAGATAGTTGCCTAAATGCTTGAATAATGTCATCAATCCAAACTCTTCATACAGTGGACCCTTGTTATACTCTGGGGTTTGGTTCCAAGATCCCCTGTGGATAACAAATTCCGTGTATGCTCAAGTCCCATTAAATATAATGACATAGCAAAAGGGTGTCCCTTATAAAAAATGGAAAATCAAGGTTTGATATTTGAAATTTATACTTTTTTTGAACATTTTCAAACTGTGGATGCTTGAATCCATGTATAAAAAAAATCTGTGTATAAGAAGGGGCAACTGTATTACATCCATAGATTCCACCATCCATGCCTTGAAAATACTGCACACACACACACACTTTCAAAAAGCAAACATTTATTTTCCCCCATTTTTTTTAAGAGACACCAGTTTACTATGCCATTGTATATAATCAGACTTGAATATCCACAGATTTTGGCATCCATGGTGGGTTCTGGATACCAAGCCCACAGATACCAAGGATCCACTGTATATTGATACTACATTTGGATCATCGTATTTGTGGGGGGCAAATATGGGACCTCAAGTCATGTTGTCCCTAATGGCAGCACAATTATTATTTATTATTATTTTTATTTTCTTATAAAATAAGAAATTCTCCCAACATAGGGACTCAAGGCAGTGCACAACCTGCATGTGCTGCCAGTGGGGACAACAAGGCTTGCCATCTGCAGATGCTTACATCTGTGGATGGCAAGCCCACAGATAGCAAGGCACCACTGTACTTTCAACTGATTCTGAAATGTAGAGGTTTAATAGCATCTTGCTAAATAAGTACCTCAGATACTTGTTTTATGGATTGTATCATCAGTCATTGAGAAATGTAAGTGTGAAATTATTTACAATTTGTTGACAAACATTCTGGGCATGACTTAAAAGTTTTTGATATGCCGTTTGGTAATAATAACTGGAGGCTAAGATATGTAGCAAAAAAAATCTTCAGTTCACAATGTATATGAAATTTACACACGTATACATAAAAATGCAGATGCATGCATGCATTTCTTCATGCACAAACATACATTACTGTTCATCACTTTCTGGTATAGGTTGCAGTCCTCAGCTTCTAACCCTTGATTACTTCATGCTTTTTGCCCAAGGAAACACAACCTCCTGTTCCTGTCCTTTGTTACATGTTTTTCCTCTTAAGAAGATGAGTTTGAAGCTATAGGTATCTACATTCTTCCTTGAATCTGATTGTTTGAGGTCTGTTACAGACTGCCAAAATAAAGCTGCTTCAGGTCTCTTTGGAGATATGCTATTTAAATGATGCATCAGTCCTAAGAGTCCGGAGGTCGCACCAAAGCCACACCCCATTCCTAAGCACTGGAGTGCAGCTTTGGTGCAGCTTCCGGATTCTTAGGACCCATGCATCATTTAAATAGCATATCTCCAAAGAGACTCGAAGCAGATTTATTTTGGCAGTCTGTAACAGGCCTGAGGGTGGGGTAGGAATACTTGATCCACTTTGGCTATAAATGGAGAAATGTATAGTTTTCTTCTACTTTTTTTTTAAACCTCATACTTTGGAGGACAGAAAGAAATAACAGGTCAAATATGAATTGCTATTCACCTCCAATGAGCCATTAATGAACTAGGGATTTGAATATGCTCTTTGAGTTATGTTTCAAAGGTGAATAATTGACTAATGGATACAACAGGGGTCATTACTCTCCATGTACCAGCTTAAGGCAATGATTGTGATGGTAGTTATGTTGTGATGGACAATCCCTTTATGCACATTTTTTTCATGAAAACCATAGGAACTGCTGAGTTTGTAGTTTAAAATGAAGTCCTAGCAGGTCACTTTTTAAATTTTGCCAGAAAATTACAAGTTGTATGCCAAAGACAGAGAACTCAATTTCTAGGAGGCTGCATTTTAATTTTAATTTTTGCCCATACATATAATAGAACTATTCAGTGAAAACTATTTGTTTTTTAAAAATTGTTCTCCTTCTGTCAAAAATGCTGCACATTTTAACAATCACAAAATAATATACTTTCCTTTTTTCATTCTTGTAATTTTTTTAAAAAAGGTTGAGCTATTATTACTTTAAACACACACACACACACAAAACTGCCTGAATGTCACTTTATGGAGAACATGTAAAACTTTAGCCGAAGGTGTTCATGAAGTTAAGAATATTAAAGTGAAATATTTTTGTGAACTTCATATGCAATGCACATGGTGCTGTAGCCACATACTCCTCAGTCCATTCAGTGGGATTCTGAAGAAATCCTGAGTAAAATGGTTAACAAGCAGTGCACATATGCTGCAGTGGGCTGAAATATCAGATATTCATTTGACCTATCAGATGTTTTAAACCAAGTTTTAGAAGATCCAGCCAGCATGAGCAATAGTAGCGGACATGGGGGTTGGCGTCTATAGGCCCAATAATTCTCCATCCCATGTTAGAGTCTTGGGTATTTTAGAATCAGAAAATTGTAGCATATTATTATCTTTTAAAATGTCTAGAGCTTGGGGAAATTGTGGGAATTTTGGGGACCAAAATCCCACAGTATCCCAGCCAGTGGCAAAACTGGCCAGAGCACCCTGGAAACTATCTATACTTATAAAAAAAAGAAACCTTTTCAAGATGCAAAATTAAAGTATCTTAACAGGTCCTTCTCAGCATACCTGGTGCTTCTTCAGTCTCAATTATTAGTAATCTTGACCTTTTTGGTGAGAAAATTTCATGATTTTGTTCTTCTAATCAAAGCAGAAAGAGCATGACTGATTCTGAAATAATCCTAAATGTTATTTCTCTTGTCTATAAAGAACATGTATTTTACAAAAGCCCAAGAGCTATTGGGTGGTAATTAGTGCTACTAATTGCAGTAATTATGAGAGTACAGGTCTATATTGATCTTTTTAGCACATAACTTCTGAACATCTATAGGAAACCTTTATGTGGTGGTTACTAGTTAGATCGGTTGAATTGGTGCATCTTCTGCAACATTACAATTCTGTGTGCTGAATTACACAATTTTGAACACCTGCTGTGAACTTCTGATTGCTTTTTTTTATATTTTCACTGCACAAGGACATGAACGACTACCAGTTTTCCACAACAGGCACTTAGCATGAGAAGGCTCATTCTGTTGCTGAGTCCTAGGTTTGGAATCCCATAATATTAGGAGACTTCATCAGCTGGCTAAAAAGAAAGACATCTTCTGAACAAGGCAAAAAGTACTTCTCTCTACTATGCTTAATTTCTAAGGCAAAAAGAGATGTATTAGTGGTCAGGTGCATCTGACTGCACACCACTTGTACTTGTCATTTCTTTTGCTAATCACTGATGAGTTTGAATTCTTTGTACTTCCACAGGGCTGAGAAAAACCTACATTGTCTTTGCTCCCAAATGCTTTTATCTTTTATCTATTCTTATTTCACTTATTCTAGGGTACAGAAAACAGATGCCAGGATCATTTTAACCTTACACATCCTAGCACAAATTCAATTCTTACTATACCAAAATAGACACTTGATAGCCCGTCTTATGACTGTTTAAAGTTATTTTCAGTATATGGTATCCATCAAATATTCTAAATGTGGAAAACAGGTTTCACCCCCTGTCTCCCCAACTTGAAATCTTGTTGGAGAAAGTAATGAGGACAGACTTATAGGAATCGAGACACATAAAATGGATGCACATGTGTACTTTCTTTTCTTTTTATGACACAGCAACATCCCTTTTTGAAGGCCATTCAAAGCTTTTCTTCACTCCTGCTAGATAACATATCTTTCATCTCCCCACTCTGGTAGCATAATTAGTGTAACACCTTCCACAAAGTCACTTGTTTTTTCCAACCCCTTTAGTTTATACAGTAAAGTGGAGATGAAACATAGTCGCCCCCCCCCCCCCCCCAAACTGGGAGCCATTTAGATTTCAGATACATCTGAATTAGCACTTACTTTTCCTTGCTGTTTTTTAAAAACTCTCTTGTTTTGAAAAGCAATTACATTAACTGATGGCACCAGCACCTACAGTACCACATGGGATAGTATTCTTAATGTATTTTCACAGGCATATTCCACTTGACTATCAGGAAGGTGGGTACTTAGCAACATACTTCATTTAGTGAAATGTATCAAGGTAATATTATCTCTGTACCAATAAAGCAAACGGCATAATGCATTACATGAACTTTAGAGAGGTACCAAATGCTTGAGGGAACAGTAACAAAGGAAAGCCACCAATAGAAATAACAGTGGCAAATAGGCAAGTGGGATCAAAAAAGAGAGGTCAGGACACAGGCAGGAATTCATGTAGATAAATAACTCATTGAGGATTCTTTGGGCATTTGAGCAGCATTCAAAAGGACTAATCATTATGGAGCTCCCATTCATGCTTATTTGTATAACTGTTCTTCAAGATGAGTAAGAGATTCAGAGCCTGGTTTGCAGTGAAACGGATGATCAAAGACATCGTACTTCACAGAATATGGTATATAATACTCACAGCACATATTAGCTATTAATAAAGGATAGTGAAAGAAATAAGGCCTCCAGCAGCCAAGATCTATAAAGTATGGACAAAAAATGAATTAGAAATACAGATGGTCAGTATAAGTAGCATTACACTAGTCGAACACCAGTTGAACACCTTTTTTTTTTTTTGGCTTTTTCAAATGTTTTCACTCCAGTTAACAATTTAGCCTGGTCACTTTCATCCTTTTAGATGTCTTTCTGCTGAGTTTAGCTCTAGCATTACATCCAAATTCTATCCTAGTTGGAATCCTGAATGTCTGCTGACTTGAGAATGACAAAAACACTTAGCTAAGGTGATACATACACTAAACGCTTTGAAGCCATCTCTTTTACTGTTTTCATTTTAGAAAATAAAAAGGGAAAAAAGAGAAGACAAAGGAAGACAAAGGAAAAAGAGAAATGAGGAAGTATATAGGAGATGAATGAGAGATATGCTTTGGGAGATGAATGTGTGAAATGAATGATGATGATGATGATAATGACAATAATAATAATAATAATAATAATAATAATAATAATAATAATATTTTGCCTTTTTGAGAGTGCAGCACTCAAGGAGACTAACAAATATTAAAACAGGTAAAATTTTGTTATTTAATAATAACTTTGTTGTTATTATACAAACATTAAAAATATAATTAAAATAACAGCGGAATTAAAAGCAGCTACAAGGAAAAGCAGCTACAAGCAAAACCATTAAAAGAGAGAGAAAAAAGAGTACTGCACATTATAAAAGGCCCTTTCCCTCCTGAGCAATCAGCCACCAAAGACCTGCTGAAACAAAATAGTTTTCAGTTGCCTACAAAAGGATGGCAGGAAGACCCCAGACTTGAACTGGAGCTCCAGAGCCTTGGAAAAGCCATTGTGAAGGCCTTTGTCCATGTTTCCACCAGATATATTTGTGTAGGTGGTGAAACAGAGAGATGGACCTTCCCAGAAGATCTGAAAACATGAAGAGGCTCATATGGGAGAATATCATCTGTCAGATAACCATGACCTGAATTGTATCAAGTTTTATAGGTCATCACCAGCACATCAGGCACTTTATATACACCACCTTCAAGAAAACATTTTTGAAAATAAAGCTAGCTTTTATTATATATGCCCAGCCACCTCTTAGTGTGTGCCAACTAATACAACTACTTCACTTTGCTGAGCCATTCTTGTGATTAACACTTAAGCATTTTCACAGCTGACTCTCCCTATCCAAAACACCCTAGCCATGCTTATCATAGCCAACTGAGTGTCTACTGGGAAATGTGAGAGTGGATCTCTCAAGCAGAGTATTAAATTGGCAAAGTAAAAGTTAAACAACACCCATTCCTCATCTGGCCACCACTCACGGTCTAGCAGAGAAATAAACAAGGTTAGTCTTCTTAATATGATAGCCCTGTTTAAATACTTGAAGGGATGCCATATTTAGGAGGGAGGCAGGAAGCTAGCTTGCTTTCTGCTGCTGCAGAGACTAGGACCCAGAGCAATGGATGCAACCTACAGGAACAGAGATTCCATCTCAACATTAGGAGGAACATCCTGATCGTAAGGTCTGTTCGACAGTGGAACAAACTCCCTTGGAGTGTAGTGGAGTCTCCTTCCTTAGAGGCCTTTAAACAGAGGCTGGATGGACATCTGTCAGGGATGCTTTGATTTAGATTTCCGGCATGGCAGGGGGTTGGACTGGATGGCCCTTGCGGTCTCTTCCAACTCCATGATTCTATAAACACACACACACACATACACACATATAAATAGCTTTATTTGCAATATTTCTTCATAGTCAAATGCATAATGTAGTGGAGGAGAGAGAAGATGGCTGCAGTTTAGAGTAATGTGGAAAGCTGTGGTAAAATAAACTCACGGGAAGTCACTATAAATACATGCTGTGCTTAAACTTCTATAAAGCAACTTGCAAACTAGCCATTAGTGAGTATAGGCATCCCTACCTTGCTAACACAGTACTGCTGTGAAGTATGACATGCAAAGTGGATTTGCAGAGTAGCCTAGGGATATTGTCACAGCATTTTAGGATGCAATTTGGCATACCTCTTACTTTTGGTTTGCATAGCAGGCAATATTTTTATGTTTGGAGCCAAGGAGCCTCTGAGGTAGCCTCTTAGAATAGTCCAGAGATGTCCTTGAAAGGTTTTGGCTCTATATTTGAACTGGGTATGTTGATGAAAGATTTTAATAGATTAAGGAATCCATTCTTTGCTACCACAATTGTCTCCATGGTTTTGCTAGGGAGAAGTGGCTCTTTCTTTGTCATCTTCTCCCTGGAGAAAAGCTTGGTAGCAAGATTAAAAATGGTACCTTCATTTAGGTAGTCTTGGGATGGAGCAAAGCTATACCTTTATACCTGAACACAAATAAACAATGCAGTCTTTTTTAAAATTGCCTCACTTCTGCTGAGCTTCATATCCTGAGCTTGTGACATCATTATTCCTTTGTGTGTGTGTGTGTGTGTGTAACCCTGATTGGGTGTCTGTAACTATTATGAGGGTAATACCAAGGGCTTTTCTGTTGTTAGCTAACTAAACATAAATCCAAACCAAAGACAGTGCAATCTGATGCATGCCAGCTCATAAATAATTCCCAGTTATATCCAGGGGACTTAAGCCCATTTTACTCCACCACAATTGGAATCTTACACATACTTGCTAAATAAAAGAAAAGGCCATTCAACAAAAACCCAAGGCAGTGTACTGTTGAGTAAACCTACATAGAACTGCATTGTCTTTACAGGGGTGGGCAATTCCAGTGGGTCTTGCTGCCTTGGACTTTCTCGGGGGGGGGGGGGGGGGGGGGGGGGGGCTACATATGTGGCCAGAATTGCAAGCTAAACCAAACCTACAAGGGATCAGATGTCAATTTATCATTTTAAATTGTGGCTATTTTTCTGATAGTAAAGAATGCAGGGGTGCTGCAATGTATTTAAAAGGTGAGTGGTAATTCTGGGAGATTTCCAAGTACAGCAATTCACTTGTTTATTGGCCAGAAAAAAGGCAGACCAAGGAGTTTGAAGAGCATGAGAACAACCCAAATTGCTGTGTGTGTCCACCCTGACCAAACTAAGAGATCCTTGGTATTTCCTGGTAGTCTCCCATCCAAAACCTAAACAGGCCCAGCACTGCTTAACTTCTCAACCAAGATAGGATTGGGTGAATTTGGAGTGGCATACTGGTATCCAGTTAATCAGGTTCCAATGTGTACACCAGAAGTCAAATCAAAAGAATAAAAACATTGATGTTGGTAGTAGCAGGCTCACTGCAGTTTCCCATCCCTGAAAAGACAATGCAATCCCAATTCTACACACTAGATTCCTACCCAGTTGTCTGCATTTTATTTGCTTCCTCTCAGACATTTGTAGTTAAAATTCTGAAATGCTGCCTTTGTCAATATATGGCCAATTTATTGGGAAAATATATAAAATTTATTGAAGATTTGCTCTTGAAGTTCTACTGCTGTCTCCTTAAGGAGCACAAGAATGATTTGTGACAAACCATGTTTATTAGAGGGAGAGAACACAAGCACATAAATCAGCATGCCATTGTTTTAGGAAATTAGCTGTGAAGTTATGGAATAAGTCATGAACTTTGATAATGAATTTTAATAAAATTCACTAACAGCCTCTTTGGAATGGATAGATGTGAAATGACTGTGTGAGGGGTTTTTTAAAAGGAAAAACTAGGTTATTATAATAAAATGTTAGGTTGGAAAAAACTCAAGAGAGACTCTGCATTTGTTCTAATCCAAATAATTGCCACAACAGTTTGTTGTTGTTGTTGTTGTTGTTGTTGTTGTTGTTGTTGTATGCCTTCAAGTCATTTCTGACTTATGATGACCCTAAGGTGACCCTATCATAGTGTTTTCTTGACAGGTTTCTTCAGAGGGGGTTTGCCATTGCCATCTGCTGAGGATGAGAAAGTGTGATTTGCATAAGGCTATCCACAATATTGTCATTAAGGCCATGAATGCACTAGACCATTTTGCTTCACAACAGTCCTGCTTGCCACCTTGTCAGACACTTTGGCAGAACTCTTACATTATTATTTGTTGTTGTTCAAGGAGGTTTCTAAGATCCACCATATATAAGTGTGAGGCTGAAAACAACATGCCCCCTTTATCTGCTTGCTCTTTACTCTTTGTTTCTGCTATCTCTGTGTTGATCCCAATCTAACTTTGACTGCTTCTGTTGACAATCCCTTGAAGTTGTCTATATGCCTGGTTTACTCTTGGCCTTATTAAACATTTCCATGCTGGACATTAAGGTTCTTCAGTATGGTCCCTCTTTTTCTCACATGGTCTGATGCTTCCTTACCTATAGACTTATAGTCCCAGCCTTGACATCGGTGTACTTGCATACATCTATTCACCTTGCTGTCCTATAGTCAGAGAGAGAGGTAGCCATGGTATCATACTTATTCTTTCTTTCTCTACCTAAAATGTAGTTTTCTGATGAATATCATTCTTTTCAATAAAGATGACTGTTCCAAACCACACTTTCCATATGGACTCAAACTGTGAAATTACATCTGAAAAAGTACCAAGTGAATGGAACCAACGGGGAGGGGGGAGCCACCTAGTTTCATGTCAAGTTTTTGTAGACTCAAGTATGCATTTTAAACGTTTGGGCTACCTGGTCCCACATTATTGGTTCATCCAGGAGCAGCATTTTATGAGACACAGTATTTGAAAAAGTGATGTAATTGGAGCTTGCAATGAAATGTGAACACCTGTGTTCTGAAACCTGCTATTAAGAGCAGCAGATTGCAAATTAAGCTGATGTGTATGTATTCTCATGCCTGTTTCCAGTGGGCTGCAACCACTGTATAATTGGTATAGTTTCATAATTGTGCTATTGCCAAGCTGACAGGATGGGAAATGAAATGAAACTACGAATGACCCTGCAAGGTGAGCTGGATAGTAAGCTCCCAGCAATTGTATGCTTCCTGTGGCACAGAAAAGACACCTGCCTCATTGCTAGGCATGGGAGATTATTGCAGATGTGCTGGTTTGCTGCTGTGTGCCTTCTGACTTATGGTGACCTTAATGCAAACTGATGAGTTTGCCTTTGCCTCCCTCTGAGGCTGAGAGGGTGTGACTTGCCCAAGGTCACCCAAATGTCTCAAGAGTCATAGTCCAGTGCTCAAACTCCTACATCTACATCACACTGGCTAATATTTGCAATGAAGTAATAGTTGTAATGATGTAGCCATAACAAATGGCATATTTATAGGATCTGACCACTGTGATACTTTCTAGCTTCAACTTTTAACTTTATTAATCATAAAATGCAATTAATAACAAGAAAGAGAAGTGGAAGACACTCCTGAATATCATTCCTATGTCTTAAAATCTTGTTAGAAAGGCAGAGACAGGGTCAATCTATATAATATATCTTGCACAGATTTAAGACCAAACTGCATGCTAAGTTAGATGTGCTATTAAATTTAATGCAGAGCTTGTCAAAGCTACTCTTTTGTCCTTGGGAACATCTACCGAGAAAGCCTTTCTTTCTGTTTCACCTTTATCACAAATACCTCAGATTTCCCCTTAGGTGTAAGGAGATGACCACTTTGGTGACTGTTCCCATGGGAAAGGGCCTTGCTGGTGGCTGCCTTTATTTTTTATTTTTATTTTTTAAATCAATTATGTATGGTGTGTTACATTAGTTCTATTTGTTTTAAATCTCTTGAGTCCTGAAAGGCAGATAAATAATAATAATAATAATAATAATAATAATAATAATTTACTATAATGAAAAGTCTAAAATATGTTCATATTACAACTCTCAAAATTATCAGCCAGTATGCCACTGGCAGTGCTAGTTGGGCAATTCTGGGGGTTGTAGTCCAGACCAGAACAATAATTTCTCAAACCTTCAGTCTAACATACCTAGCTTCTCATAGACAACCTTATGGGTTGTGTAGGATGAGAGATGAGAATGTTGGCTATAGCAGGCAGGGAAAGAATCCTAATTCCCCCCCCCCCCTGCAAGACTGCAAAATAATCTTTCCTCATAAGCAGTTGTTTGTATCTGGAGGGAAGCTCACATTGGTGCTGTCATTTATTGAAGACATTATTGCTCTGCCTCTTAGTCTCCTGGGCTATTTGTTTAATGTAGTTTTAGTGGACTGATCTGTGGAAGTAGAAAGTTGGGGCACTCTAATTACAGAATACTATTGACACTTCATATTCACATGGAGGAACATTTGTATTTGAAATGGTTCCCATGAGAAACATTAAAAACTGACTTTGCAAAAATGCCTGTAGATTTTTACCTCAGAAACAAATGCGTGAAATTGGCCTTATGATCAGATAAAGGATAATATCATTCTGTGCATTCACTACCCAAGGGAGGGGGTGAATAGTCTAAAACCTTGATCTTGAAAACATTTACAGTCCACTTAGCTTGGATCCTAAAACAAGTTAAACAAATGCAAGAGAGAGAGAGAGAGAGAGAGAGAGAGAGAGAGAGAGAGAGCATTCCCATATGCTGAAGTAAAGTGTCATCTACCCATTGCAGCCCTTTCACACTACAAAGTGATTGTGTTATGATTCCATTTCAACTACCATATTTATGGCCTTTGGAATCCTGGGATATGCAATTTAGGAGCCATCATGTTGTAATGGTTAGAATGTTAGGCTAGGACTCTGGAAGACCAGAAGAGTATAATAACAATAATAACATCACAAGTAATGTGAAATTCAGTAGAAAAAAATGGGTAGCAAGTAAAAATAATGTGAAATAATGTGGAAAACATGTAATAAATAACAATAGCAATATCTTTTTAAAAAAGTAAATGGTCATCCTCTGCACATCAAAACAAATGATCTATTTCAAGCATGAGATTGTGGTTAGAGGGTTGCATTGGTCCACTACAGGAACCTGGAAGGCTTCATCCTTTGCCTTGCCTTGCCTCCACCTCAATATATATATATATATATATATATATTTTTATTTATATATATATATATATATATATATATGTTTTCTGGGAACTGTAGTATCTACCTGAGATGACAGCTGAAGTTAGTTTCAAAAGTACTACAAGATCCCTTTGCCTACTGATATTTGGAAGGTTATATATTCTCTCAAGTACTACAAGATCCTTTTGCCTACTGATATCTGGACAGGTTATATATTCTCTCATATATATGAGAGAATATATAACCTGTCCAGATATCAGTAGGCAAAGGGATCTTGTAGTACTTTTGAGACTAACTTCAGCTGTCATCTCAGGTGGATGCGATGGCCAGGAGTGACTGTTATCAGCTTCGGCTGATATGCCAGCTATGACTCTTCCTGTAATGGGAAAACCTAGAAACGGTTGGATATTCACTGGTAACCTCTCGTCTCAATTTCTGCAATGCACTCTACATGGGGGCAACCCTCATGCCTTGTTTGGAAGCTGCTAGTCCAAAATATGGCATCCAGATTGGTTACAAGGAGTTCGAAATTTGAACCTATTACATCTATCTTAAAATCCCTACACTGGCTGCCTATTAGCTTCCAGGCACAGTATAAGGTTTTGGTCATTACAGTCGGCCCTTCTTATACACGGATTTTTTATACACGGATTCAAGCATACACGGGTTGAAAATGTTCCAAAAAAGTATAAATTTACCTTGATGTTCCATTTTTTATTAGGGACACCATTTTGCTATGTCATATTTAATGGGACTTGAGCATACACGGATTATGTTATACACGGGGGACCTTGGAACCAAACCCCAGCGTATAACAAGGGTCCACTGTACCTATAAGGCCCTACACGGCTTGGGTCCAGCTTACTTGAGGGAACATCTCCTCCCATACAATCCTTCCTGCACTCTGAGGTCCTCTGGGAAGAATCTCTTGCAGTCCAAGAAAACCAGACTGGTATTGACTTCCCAGAGGACGTTTTCTGTTGCCGCTCCAAAAGTCTGGAATGACCTGCCAGAAGAGATCCGCCATATAACATCTTTGGAAGCCTTTAAGAAGGCAATAAAAACTGATCTCTTCCGGCAGGCATTCCCAAATTGACCTCCTCAGAATGTTCACTCTCCAGTTGGGAATTATCGTTTTTAATGGTATTTTAATTTGGGAGGGAGATAGGGAATTAGATTTTATATGTTTTGCTATGTTTTTACTTGTGATTTGTTGTGTTCTATTTTTATTGTTCTTATGTTTGTTGTTACCCACCTCGATCCAATACAGGGAGAGGCGGGATACAAATAAATATTATTATTATTATTATTATTATTATTATTAACTGAAAGAAAGAAGCTGGTAGCATGAGCTTTTGTAGACTTGAGCCTACTTCCTCAGATGATGCAGCTGAAGAAGTAGGCTCAAGTCTACAAAAGCTCATGCTACCAACTTCTTTCTTTCCATTAGTTTCAAAAGTACTACAAAGTTCCCCTTGCATACTGATTTTTCAGACTAACACGGCCATGTTTTTGAATTCTGTCCAGATACCAGTTGGTATCCAAAAGATAGTTAGGAATCTCTTATCACCATCGTACAATTTTTTCCTATATAGATCACTGAAGGAAAATCTCTGATTTTCTCCACTGTTGAGACATCATACTATACACTAGAGCAGTGTGAAAATACCTGTGAATAATTTGACTAGTCAGCAGACTATTGTATGATCAGCTCAGTTTTTCAAATTTGCTAAATGAGGGCCTTTTTTCTCCTGCATTGCTTCTGCTTCTCCCTATTGTAATAAATTTGAGTTGCATGTCAATTATCCAAATTTATTGGCTACCCGCCTCTCAGGTCTGAATATGTATGTGATTTTTAATTTAAGGCTTTCTGGAGGTACAGCATTTATTATCCGTTCTCTCCTTTAAACAGCACTGAGTGAACCAGTATTTTGCACTTTCCAGATGTCTTCTCTTTTCAAGGTCATCATTTTTGCGACACCACTGGAAATGAAGTGGGACGTATGGTTCAGTTTAATCAAATTTCATGCTCTGCTGCTTTCTACTTATGGCCTTTCTGCTAATTGATCAAGTTTTCAATTAAAGTCCTCCATCTTTGTTTTAATTCTTTGTTAAGGTTTTTATTCCATTACATGGTTTCATAGGATCTTAGTTGCTACCAGTGCAAACTGTCTCCTCCTATTCTATTCACTGCCTAGTTATAATCACTTGACAGAATAGTGCTGTCACCACACCCACATCCATACCACTATTAGATTTCCCCCCCTGTGAGTGCTAGGAGAAGTGCTTTGTTTAGCAGTAAGAGATTAGTGTCTGTCTTGTATTAGCGTGGATAACAATCTCTCTTTTCAGTGAAAAACAATTAATGATATCATTTTCAAAACTACAGTAGCACTACTGAACAAATAGAGAGATCAGAATTAGATGCTTCTCTATTTCATAGAATCATAGAATCATAGAGTTGGAAGAGACCACAAGGGCCATTCAGTCCAACCCCCTGCCATGCAGGAACTCAAAATCAAAGCATCCCTGACAGATGGCCATCCCACTTCTGTTTAAAGACCTCCAAAGAAAGAGACACCACCACCATTTCTTTTTGGGTTTTTCCATTAACTGAAAAGGTGCCCCAGTGTATTTTATTTGCACAGAGACGTGGATTTACTTTCCCTTCTTGGCATGTTTCTTGGTTTATGGTGAATCTGCAGTAAGGTTTGGGGTCATATAAAGCTGATGCCTTCACGATATTGATGAGTATCTATTTCCATACCATTGGTGTTGATTTTTTAGAGTCTGTCAAAGAAGTTGTACTGTGTTGTGGCCAAAGCACCAGCTCCAAGTAAACAGCCATAGAACAAGAGCTCATTAGTTCTTCTCTATGTCCTTTCTCAGTTCCATGTATATTATCTACAGAAGATGAGGAGAGATTATTCAAGAACTTCTCAGCTGAAGTGCAGGTAGAACCTTCATTAAATTTTGCTGAAAAATATAGTGGCAGTTCGACATATATGTGCTGGACATATTGCAAAGGCCTGTAACATAAAAACCTTTGCACTAATTTCTCTGAATTTTGGCATTAATACTCCTCTCCTTTGGGGCTTGCAAATACATTTAATTCATGTCAAGCATTTAAAAAGTTGTTAAATTCCAGTTTTATTCAATGGGAGACAAGAAGAGTGACATTTCTGAATGAAGATTTGAATTTGGATCTTACAGAGTGTAACTACAAGTAGAAATAATTCAGTTTGGCACCATTTTAAATGTCACGACTTCATCCTACAGAATCCTGTGATTTGTAGTTTGGTGAGGCACCAGCATTTGTTGGCAGAGAAGGCTAAAGACCTTGCAAAACTATAAATCCCAGGACTCTATAGGATGGAGCTATGCCACTTAAAGGGGTATCAAACGGCATTATTTCTACAGTGTGCATGCAACATAGACTGCAGATTTCTCCAAGCCTAATGTGGTTGGTGCACACCCTTAATCATTACCTACCACAAGATCTGCTTTTTAGACTTTTGAAAAATGCTCTCTTGCAGTGAGAGTCAAGCGGTAGCTATGGAAGTACAGTTTGCCCATGACCCAATACCCACTTACCTCTTGATTTGATCCCTGAACCGATTCCTGAAACCGGTTCAGCAAACAGAGTGGTTCCCACTATGTTTGTGCTGGCTTCAAGAATCAGTGCAGGAAGCGACAGCTGCAGCTTCCTTGCCATGTCTCCCTCCATCCTCCTGGCCATACTGGTAGGCTGGGGGTGGAAGAGAGGCCAGGATGGAAGGAGAGAGGCAGGCTGGGAGGATGGAGGATTGAGAAAGGAACAGGTATGGAGGTATGGCCGGGAGGCCGGGGAAGCTGCTGCCAGTGGGAACCAGGGTGGATTTGAATCCAATTCGAATCTGCCTTGTTCCCATTTGGGTTGAATAGATTTATTTCTAAATAAATTAATTCAGCCCAAAAAATACCCCATTTTACCAGCATCGTTTTGGCGTGGGTTAAATGGGTAAAAATTATGCCCCCCCCCCCTTTCTGAATCTCTTCAGAAATTCGAATTAAGTGGGAACCATGGTGGTTTAAACTGAATCATTTGGAATCATGATCCGGTTTAAATCATAGTGGGAACAAGGCCCTGGAGATTCTTGCTTGAATTTATGAAGAGCTACTTTCCATACAGACAAATTCTGGCTCAGATGGGTCAATGATTGGACTCATCAGAATGAAGCTTCCTATGTTCCAAGAGTCAGGCAGCTCTTGATACTGTCCCTGAAGAGGAGTATGGATGCTGGCAGGTGCCAAACCATGTCACCGTCTTATGGTAGGCTTGACTTAAAGGTACTGGCCCATAAGAATATAAAGTTTCCTTCTGAATCATGCCAAGGATTAATCTCATCCAGTATCCTATTACATTATTTTCCTATCAGATTCTTCTGGGTACACCCTGGTCAGGATATGAAGCACTTTTGTTAATAGTTGTGAGAATTTTGGCAGCATTCCTTGCTCACATCAGGTCATGGTCATCTTTCTGCTGGTAAAAAGAAGAATGGCAATATTTCACCCTAGAAGAACAGAAAGGCAGCCTAACCATTCCACACAGTCTTTCTTATGCGTGGATGAGTATTCTCCTTGAGAACTAAGTAGACCCTGGCCCTTACTGTGGATTTAATACAACTTCAGCAAGAGAAGAGCAAAAACACCTAACAAAGGCTTAAAGCTTTGGATTTTAAGGATGCGATCCTAAAAAGATTAACTGGGGTGAGTGGAGTTCTACTACAATCAACAGCACTTGCTTCCATGTAAATGTATTATAGATTACAGTGTAAAGCCAGTTTAAATCCAGCTAATACATTTTGTGGGTTGGAATAAATGCCTGGAGGGCAAAGTCTTTAGAACTAGAAAAACTTTGCACATCAGTGGCATACCAACAAGCATAACAAGAACCACTGTGGTATTGTTGTGAACTACAGCAACTCTGATCAGTTCATCAGTTCTGGTTTAATGTTCAGATAACTGGGAGTAGAAAAAAACACACTTGCTTCTGCATCTTAAGCAGGAAAACAGAAAATGTTTTATAGGCTTTCATGCTGTATTTGAAGATTATCATAAAATGGGAATTTTCTCTCTTTAAAGGCTCTAAAGAGTAAACCTTTAAGTCCACTTGACATTCATTGCATTTCAAGGAATAACTCACCCTGCAGTTTCCACTGAGCTCCAAGTATCAGAATCTAAGCATAAAGTCCACCTTTTAAGTTAATTGCTATGCTTTAATGAAGAACACTTCCTTGTGTATTTACAATGATCCGATTGACACACTTGCTTTGGCTTCTCAGAAAATATTGATTTTAATAAACTAGCATGTTAGCAGCTTTGAAGCAAATGTGACAGATGACTATGGGGGAGGGAATTCAGGTAATGAATATCTTGTATACATACACATCTTCATATTAAGCATATATTTGTTAAAAATGATAAACTAAATCCTGTAAAAGTAGTACAGGCACTTAGTTCAGAAACATAACAAGACCTTTATGGTTCAATAACAACACAACCACAAATCTCTTACAGGTTACTACCACTTTAGTAAGGAAGGAAGATGAAAAGTCATTCTACAGGGAGGAAGGTATACTTACTACACCAAGTAGACAGGATGGTTCAACATCTGTTTCCCCCTTTTTAAATATAAATGCATCCTTTTATACGAAGTGGAGTCCTCAGAGTTTTATCTGATGTCCATAGTCTGAGGCTGCATCTGCATTGCAGAAATTATCCAATCTAATGCCACTTTACTTGTCATGGCTGAATGCTATGGAATTCTGGGAACTGTAGTTTGTTCTAGCACCAGAACACTCTGGCAGAGACAGATAAATGTCTCACAATGCTGCAGTTCCAGAATTCCATAGCTTTCAGCCATGGCAGTTAAATAGCGTTAACCTGGATTATTTCTACAGTGCAGATGTAGCCGGGGTCCAGTTTACCTGGAATTGCTAGGGACTGAATCTGTCATCGTCCATTAAATTATGGTCCTTTCTTCTTTTTTAAAAAAAATATTTTTTTTAATTTTAACATTACATACATAACATACAATGACATAGAACATACATATATATACATATCTACAATATTATAATATTATAATATTATTCTATTTACATCTTATTCTTGTTGCTCCATGCACTTACAGCTTTTCATAAAAGACTAGCAATACATCCTTGCTTTACTACTCCTCTCATTTCTCCCATAAAAAAGGAAAAACAAAAAAACAAAACAAAACAGGCATTTTCTTCTCTTCTTATCTCCTTTCATTATTCTTCCTCATTTTACACACAAATTATGACCTTAATTGTTTTATTTTCTTTATTCACTTTCTATATTTTCCAATTTATTTTCAGGAAGTTGTCCACGATTTCCCACTCTTTAAATTGCTTTTCTTTATTTTTTTTATCATCATAGTCAATCTATCCATTTCTTTTAGATCCAACACTTTTTGTATCCAATCCTCCATATCTGGTATATTCTTATTTTTCCAGTTTTTTGCCAACAGAATTCTAGCTGCTGTTATTAAATAAAGAATAATTTTCCAGTATTTTCGCTCATTCTCAATTCCCATAAAAGAAGTCATATTTAAAAGGTACATTTCAGGAGTCATAGGATATTTTATTTTGAATATTTTTTGTATGGTCTCGTGGATTCCTTTCCAAAAACTTTTAATTTTTGGGCATCCCCACCACATATGATAATACAAGCCTTTTTCATTTTGACATTTCCAACATTTATTTTCACTCATCTTATATATTCTGGCGATTTTGACAGGGGTGAAGTACCACCTGTTAAATACTTTCAAATAATTTTCCTTTAAGTCCTGTGCCACCGTGAATTTTGCAGTTCTTTTCCACGAGTTTTCCCAGTTATCCATTGATATCGTATGGCCCAATTCCTGTGCCCATTTAGTCATATTCTCAGTCACATTTTCACTTTCTAATTCATATTCCATTAATACCTTATATAATTTAGCATTTTTTTCCTTTCTCTTCTCTCCAAATTATTTTATCAATTTTATTCTCCCTTTTCTCAAAACCCTCTGTTATATTATCTTGTTTGAATTTGCCTTTTAGTTGCATATCTCTCCGCCTCTACTGCCAAGATCCTGGTCCATGCCCTAGTGATCTCACGACTTGATTACTGTAATGTCCTCCTGGCTGGGCTTCCTTTTTCTCACCTCCGTCCTTTAATCTCTGTCCAGCATTCAGCTGCACGCATTATCACTTCCACCCACCGCTCTGACCACATCTCTCCTGTGTTGGCATCCCTTCACTGGCTCCCTCTCCCTTTCTGCATTCAGTATAAGCTCCTGCTGTCGACATTCAAAGCCCTCCATGGACTGGCCCCTCCTTACTTATCAGACCTTCTTTCTCCTCACCTTCCCACCAGGGCCCTCCGTTCTGGTAGTCAAGGGTTCCTGTCTCAGCACAGGATTTCCTCTGCCCCATCCCGGATTCGCCCCTTTTCACTTGCTGCCCCTCACTCCTGGAACCTTCTTCTTCCACAAGCAAGAGCCATCACTTCATTAACCAGCTTCAAAACGGAGTTGAAAACCATCCTATTCAGAGAAGCCTTCCCAGGCATCGCATAATTGTCGCTTACTATCTGATGTTCTGTTGTTGGCTGTTTATCGATCCATTTCCTGTATTGCTATGTACTGTATATGCATTATCCTACTTGTGAGTATGTATTTTCCCTGGATAATGATTAACCTTCCATTTTGAAGCCATGCCCTCCCTTCAGTCCATCTGCCTTGGTCCAGGCCTCGGAGGTTGAGAGGAACTGCTGGACCTCTTACCCTTTCCTGTCACCACTCCCTTCTCCTTCTGTGTTATGTCTTTTTAGATTGTAAGCCTGAGGGCAGGGAACCGTCTAACTAAAAGGATTGCATGTACAGCGCTGTGTAAATTTACAGCGCTTCATAAATAAAGGTTAATAATAATAATAATAATAATAATAATAATAATAAATACCCAAACCATTGTATTTCTTTTCCTTCCGCCTCTATTTCCTCTTTAGATTTTATATCCATATCTCCTTTTTCATTTGTTTTTAACAAGTCTTTATATTTTAACCATTCTCCATTTTTCTCCCACCTACCAAAAAAGGCCTCCTGAGTGGAGACCCACAATGGAATCTTACAATAATATCTTTTTAAAATTATATTCCATATTTTTAACAATGGTTTACGTATCTCATGATGCACAAAATCTATGTTAACTTGTTGTTTTTGATACCATAAGCAGGCATGGTAACCAAATCTTGTATTAACAGACTCTATATTCAATATTTTAGAATTATCTATCTTGTATCCACAAAAGCCCACATTCCCAAAAATACACTTTCAGATCTGGTAACGCACAATCACCTTTATCATTTCCCTTTTTTAATATTTGATACTTAATCCTAGCTTTTTTTCCTTTCCACAGGAATTTTTTAATTTCTTTATTCCATTCTACAAACACATTATCTTTCATTATTACAGGTATGTTTTGATACAAAAAAATTATTCTCAGTAATATACAGTATTCATTTTCAAGGTTGCTACCCTTCCCAATAGAGAAATTTCCTTATTATTCCAAATCTGTAAATCTTTTTTAATTTGGGTCCAGGCTCTTTTGTAGTTGTTTTCGAACAGTTCAATGTTTTTACTCGTTAACCAAATGCCCAAGTATCTTACTTTTCTTACAACCTTAATTCCTGTTTTCAAGGATAGTTCTGTTTCTCTTTCTTTTTTCATATGTTTTGTGATCATTAGTGTCTTTTCTTTATTTACGTTGATACTGGACATCTTTCCAAATTCTTTCAATTCATTTAGGGTGTTTTCTATACTTTTTATAGGATCTTCCAAAATTAGAACCACATCATCCGCATATGCACATAGCTTATACTCGTATCCTTTTATTTTTACACCCCTTATTTTTTCGTTATCTCTAATTGCATTATTCAAAACCTCAAGCACAGTTATAAACAATAGCAGAGATAATGGACAACCTTATTTCGTCCCCTTTTCCACCAATATCAGATCTGTCTTTTGACCATTTATTACAATTTGAACTTTTTGATCTGAATACAATTGATTTAAATTCTTAAGACATTTTGATCCAAAACCCATAGTTCTTAATACTTGAAACATGAATCCCCATCTCATACTGTTGAATGCCTTTTCGGCATCGACAAATATTAATGCCATTTCCTTATCTTTCATAATAGAATAATATTCTATTGTGTTTAATATCGTCCGTATATTATACCTTAATTGCCTTCCTGGAAGAAACCCATTTTGGTCATTATTTATAATATTATTCAAAGTATCTTTTAATCTGTTTGCTATTATTCCCGAAAAAATTATGGTCCTTTCCAAGAAAGATAGTAACTGGCCTAAAAGCATCCAGGGATGCTGATATGAGACTTGAATAAGGGTTTCTTCTGACCTGCTACACCACACTACAGCTTTTCCTTTTCTTTCTCACCATTGTTCATTGGTCTTCCTTCTCCTTTTGTCTTACAGAGAGAAGCAGGAAGGAAGAGAAACAGGAGAAGGAGGAGGAACAACAGCATTTGTTTTGGTCTCTTGACAGCTCTCTCTTTGGCAAGAAAGTAGGCAACAGTGAAGAAGATGCTCATGGTGCTTGTGTACAACTGAATGTGCAACCCAATGCTTAATGTGTACTCACATGTGCAAAGTACAATGAGCATTTGCAGGAGCAATGCACATTCACAATAGCATCCATTTCCATAATCTTGATCTAAATGTAAACATTCTGTATCAGGAAAAAAAAATCTGTTAGGGGGAACTTACTCAAGTATAAGAAATCAACAGGATTCCAGCCTTGGTGTACTGGGTCAGTAGTATTCTAGAGACTGTATATGTTGTGGCTGGTATGGGACATTTACATATATATACAAAAATTAAAAATTATTTGACACAACTGCAAGAAGATCTTAATGTGAGCTATAGCTCCCAACTGTTTAGCTTTCAAATCCATTTTCTCTATGTTTGGGAAAGTGTGAATTTAAAATAAAGAAGAGAAAATACTTTTGAATATGTGCAAAGTGCCTTGTTCATGTACTAACATTCTGTCTCCACTTGGATGCTAGATTGTAATCTACTGGTGCAATTTGGAAGCTCCTTTCCATAGGTTGTACACTATGTTTCCCAATACTTTTCCATCCCTTGTAGACAAATGAAAATATGATCATTCAAAGAACCGCTCAAATTCCTTTCATTCCAGTAAGGAATGCTATAGACACCTAACAAACACAGGTTGCACAGGTGGTAAACTGCAACAGGTACTAATATGCAGTGGGGAAGGATGGGCAGTGCACACCAATATGTCAAAAACCTTGTGTTTTACATTGTGATTGCATGATGCTCAGTGGAAGCATTAGGCTACCATAGACATTCTCCTCAAATGAGAAAAATCTAAATCACCTTCTGACCAAGTGAATGTTCCCCCCAATTAACGGTCTAACCTTTTTTCCTGATTTTTGCAATTTATGATGTGTTTTGCCTTGTCACATTTGAGTCATTTTTTGTAATAAATTCAAAACCAATGTTACCTATGAATGCATATTATTGATTTAAATTTCACTTGTTTAAACTGACTTGTTTATAAAGGGGTAGAAAATCAAGCAAATTATATTGGGGGGATGTTTTGCTGGCAAGAAAATGTGAGCAAGTTGATGATGAATCCTTCTATGCTGAGTTATAGCCACCACCAGTTCTTGGTGTCCTGGCAAATTTGGGGAAAAGGCGTACTACAATATCCTTTTCTTCTACCTCCTTCTTCTAACCATTTCCTATGCATAAACAGGGTTCATACATTTTTATTGGTTATTTTTAATGAGGAGAGCACTTGTAACATGGGTTTCCCTCCTACATCAACTCCACAGGCCTTCTTCCCATTCAAACATGTAATCTCATGAGCTGTAATAATTGTTTTAATTCTGAAATTGCTGTTACACATTTTACAATTCTGAAAAATGCCCACCTCTGTGTCCTTCGTTAAATAATAACTGGTGTTATATCTCCAGCTTTGCCAACAATTTTATAACTTTTGGGTCATTAATAAAGAGATTCTCCGGTATATGTCTTAATTCTAATGGACCAATATGAAGCCAAACATTAGGCCAATGAATTTAAAGCTTGATTTTTCTGGACTTTTATTGGAAAATTCTAAATAAGCCATTCCTCATCAATTTACATTGCAAGCTCAGACTCTGCAGGTAAAATGTCTAAGGCGCGTTACAGACGGGCCCCTTGAGGCACCGTCATTATGCGTGAGGGGCGGCGCTTCCTGACGCGCCTTGCCCCTCACGCGTAATGAGTGCATCAAAATGGAGGCACCCTATACAGATGGGCGCCGCCATTTTGACGTTGCGAATGCACAGTGTCCGGACATCGTGCACCAGAAGTGGCACCGCAAGTGCGCGTCTCGCGCATTGCAGCACCTCTTCTGAGACCCAGGAAGAAGTGCCATTTTGGTGCTTCTTTTTTCCTCCGTGAGGGAGCCACGCGGTTTGGCTGCTGCGGCTCCCTCACAGAGCAACCGGCATCGGCACGAGACTTCCCCTTCTGGGCGGTCTGTAACGTGCCATAGTAACTTAAACATTCTTGCCCATTTATAGAGTGCCTGCAGAGCAAGTAAAAACCGTTTTCACCAAGTGTCATAGTTAGCGACAGTGTGGAAAAATTCCACAGTACTATGCACACTTCACTGGAAGTTAGCTGCAGTTATTCCCATTTAATAAATTCCTGGGGGTAGTGCGTAATCTTGTAAAAAAAAGTGGACTTGAAGATTTTATTTCTGTGAGTCTCTGTAGGATGACTTTGTCATTGTGTATCTGTTGGATGATGTTGTCATTGTGTATCTCCCCACAGCAGGCCAAATGCCTCAGTTTTCCTGTGCATTCCCTCTCAAAATGATAACAGGAAGTAATATGGAGTTTCAGAGTGGAGTGAAGATATGTTTGCATATTTTCACATTTTTGGAGGGCTTTCAATGTAGTTTCTGTTAAAAAAAACACCCTGAAAAACACATCACTATGTCTACCTCTGGGCTGGCTGGACCACCCATAGCAGGCATTTCTCAACCCCAGAGTAGGCATTTCTCCATCCACTTCTGCTATCCACTGGCCACAAATTGGCTGTGTTGGGGAGCTGGGACAGGTAGCAGGTGATTTTTATTTTAAAGAGGATCCAAACAATTATCATCCAGTTAGTCTGACATCAATCCCAGGAAAGATTCTGGAGCAGATCATTAAAAAGAGAGTCTGTGAACATCTAAAAAGCAATGCCATAATCACAAAAAGTCAACATGGGTTTCAGAGAAAGAAGTCATGCCAGACAAATCTTATCTCGTTCGTTCTTTGATAAAGTTACCAGCTTGTTAGATGAAGGGAATGCTGTGGATATAATATATCTTGATTTCAGTAAGGCCTTTGACAAAGTTCCCCATGACATTCTTGCAAACAAGCTTGTAAAATGTGAGCTAGACAAGGTAACTGTTACATGGATTTGTAATTGGTTGACCGGCCGAAGCCAAAGGGTGCTCAACAATGGCTCCTTTTCATCCTGGAGAGAAGTGACCAGTGGGGTCCCACAAGGTTCTGTCCTTGGCCCAGTGCTATTCAACATCTTTTTCAATAACTTGGATGACAGAATTGGGGGCATACTTATCAAATTTGCAAATGACACCAAATTAGGAGGAATAGCTAATACTCCAGAGGTCAGGATCAAAATTCAAAATGACCTGAATAGACTAGAAAGCTGGGACACAGCTAACAAAATGAACTTTAACAGCGAGAAACGTAAGGTACTGCACTTAGGGTGGAAAAATGAAATGCACAGATATAGAATGGGGGAGACCTGGCTTAAGGAGACAACATGTGAAAGGGATCTAGGAGTCCAAGTAGACCACAAGTTGAACATGAGTCAACAGTGTGATGCAGCAGCTAACAAGGCCAATGCAATTTTAGGTTGCATCAATAGAAGTATAGTGTCTAGATCAAGGGAAGTAATAGTGCCACTGTATTCTGCTCTGGTCAGGCCCCACCTGGAATATTGTGTCCAGTTCTGGGTGCCACAATTCAAAAAGGACATTGAGAAACTGGAGCGTGTCCAAAGGAGGGCGACTAAAATGGTGAAAGGTCTGGAAACCATGTCCTATGAGGAACGCCTTAGGGAGCTGGGTATGTTTAGCCTGGAGAAACAAAGAGGTGATATGATAGCCCTGTTTAAATATTTGAAGGGATGTCATATTGAGGAGGGAGCAAGCTTGTTTTCTGCTGCTCCAGAGACTAGGACTCGGAACAATGGATGCAAGCTGCAGGAGAAGAGATTCCACCTGAACATTAGGAGGAACTTCCTGACAGTAAGGGCTGTCCAATGGTGGAACTCACTCCCTCGGACTGTAGTGGAGTCTCCCTCCTTGGAGGTCTTCAAACAGAGGCTGGATGGCCATCTGTCAGGGATGCTTTGATTTGGATTTCCTGCATGGCAGGGGGTTGGACTGGATGGCCCTAGTGGTCTCTTCCAACTCTATGATTCTATGATTCTATGATTCTATTCTTTTTTTGAAGAAGTGAGAATCACTGCATGAGGGAGGTGGTGAATTCCTCCATCTGCAACAACGACACAGCAACAAAAAGGCATACAGAAGTTTCATGCCAGTGTGTATCAGTATTAGCAGACCAACCGTTGTCGGCCTAAAACATATTTTATTATATATGTTATTTTATTTATATGCTGCTTTATCCCAGAGTGAGAGAAAGGATTTCTAGGCCATGACCAGGATTTTGGAGATTAGTGTACCAGCTGTCATCCTTGCACTAAGTGTGGGATGTAAACTCACAGGGGTGTATTGTTTCGCATTGCTCCATCCCTGGGAAGTACTCAACCTGTACCTGACCCAGGCTTCTCCAAGACCTTTTTAAGAATATGATTTTTCCATTCTTTAAAAGGTCCAGGAGAAGCCTGGTTTGGCTACTGGATGACATTGCCCGGGAATAGAGCTGGGCAATACAGTCTGTCCCTGTGAGTTTACATCCTGTGCCTAGTGTGGGAATCAAAGCCAGTGCGCTAATCTCCTACACTGGAAACTATGTAGTTAAAATTGAGCATAGTAAGTACTTAGGCCTAAGAAACTAAATTATAACACTAGCGTTAAAATATATGAAGCATTCTATGCGTGAGGTTACACTCTAGTTTAGCTCAGGCACTGTGGCATGTAGCTTTATTCCAAGGCAGTTCATAGATAAAAATGATTAAAAGCTTAACAACCCCCCCCCCAAAAAAAAACTAATTTAAACAGTATGAAATTACATTTAAAAATACAAAAGTTAAAAAAAAAACATAAATAAAACACACATTCCATTAAAAAGCGTCGCTGACAATGATTACATATTAAAAGCATGCTTGAACAAAAACATCTTTTCCAGCTAGTGAAAGTTAAACAGGGAAGGGACCAGTCTAACCTCCCATGGATGGGTGTTCCAGAAGAACAGCCATTGAGAAGGCTCTCTCTTGTGTCTTCACTAAAGAAGTCTTGTGATGGTAGCAGATCCAAGAGAAAGCATTCCTCTCATGATCTTAGAATTCCTGCAAGTTTCTATGGGGAAGTACAGGGGCTCTACAGACCGGCATTTTGTGCCAGCCTGTAGGCATGGTGAGGACTGAGCATCTGGATGCTCCAAGCCCTTACCACGCCACCCAGGCGTCATCTTGGCACGCACCCGTTTACATGGTATGCACCATGATGACTCTCATCATGTACAATGCATAAACGGTGCTGTGCACAAGGGGCATCATCATGACATGCAAGTGCACCTATGGCACCCCTTCCAGGATGAAAAAAAAATGCATTCAGCAGCAGGATCTTTTTGGTCCCTCCGGAGACCATGGCGTGTGGTTCCTGTGGCCTTCTTCTGGCGTATGTCTGTATAGCCCCTATGTAGTTAAACCTGAGTATAGTAAAAGTATGTCAGACAAAATTAGCTTAGTTTATGTTCAAATCTGTGGGAGTTAAATCATGGCTTATTGCAATTTTCTAAAGAGAGATAGAGGTGGTTTTTTTAAAAAAATAACCATGTGTTTTTCCACTCCACTGGCATTTGGAAAAATCCCTTTGGCATCAGTGAAGATTCTACTCTACATTCCTTTTGATCTGTTCTATATTTGGTCTCCATTTTGTATCATGTTAGTGTTGGTTTCAATACATGGATATTTCTAATCAGGCCTAACCATCCACAAACATTTTAAAAAATATACCAAGCATATAATCAATAGTTTATAGATCTGATCAATTCGTTCATCTGGGCATCCTGTAGCTGACTGCTTACGTTTCATCTCACTATTCTATGAAGTTTTTATGGCATGATTTTCTTTAGGGCATCAGCCAACTGAGTGTTATGTGCAAAGCCAGACCATCCCTGAAGATAATGACTTCCTGTATTAAAATATCTGGAACTGCATTGCTGAACATTAGAATTTAATGACTTTAATGACCTTCTTTTTAAAACGAAAGTGTGTGCTGTGTCCCAAACAGATCAATATCGATGTCTTTAATGATGCAAAATAAATAGACTTCTAAAGGCCTAATGTTTCGAGATTACCTAAGGAAGCAAAAGGGAACATAAAAGAAATAGAGTATATAATGAAGTTTTTTTTTTAAAAAATATAATGTGCATAGTAGAAAATTAACATTAATTAATAATCCAGGAAAAGAACTGAATAACAAGTGAAATCCAAAATGATCAGGTGACTACATACTGTGCAGCATTGTTAAATCCAAGAAGCTAGAATACAATAGCTGAAAAAAAACAAGAAAAATCTAGTGTTAATCAGTATACAGTAATTCTCAGTATACACACACACACACACACACACACACACACACGTTTATTTCATGCACAGAGAGTGTTAGAGTTTAAATCAACAACTGCTAATCAAAAAGGAATATTTAGCCATATTGTCCCAGCTAAAGTTTAGGCAGAGTGAAGAAGCATTAATTCTGTGAATAAGAATCATATCAATGCAGTAGTCATATCGTAATATATAATGTATTAAAATTATTATTTATAGGCTTGTTTATGGCCACATTTCAGGACATAGTTCTTCATAAGGTGGACTTTATAATTGTAACTAGAATAGAATAGAATAGAAACATGACAATCCAGAAATTATAAAGTAATATCACAACTTAAAATCCAAACAAATAAATAAGTATATGTCAGATAATTCATATATGACTAAATAAGGAGTAGCCATTCTAATATCATGCTGTTCTGAAAATAGCACAGTCATTTGAAACCAACAACACTAGAAAACATCAATAAGCAGGAGGTGATCTGAAATATTTTACACACACACACACACACACACACACACACACACAAAAGGGGAGCTATCTGAGAGGGGAGAGAAGAACTGCCATCCCCACACGCCAGGAAGAGGTTATTACCACCTGCCCATTGTTGTTGCTGCTGCTGCTGGGAGCCCTAGTGGTGCAGGGAGCCCTGGTGGCATAGTGGTTAAATGCCTGTACTGCAGCCACTCACTCAAAACGATAAGGTTATGATTTTAATACGAGCAAAAGGGCTCAAGCTTGACTCAGGCTTGTGTCCTTCTGACGTGGCTAAAATGAGTACCCAGATTGTTGGGAGCAATTAGCTCACAGATGTAAACCGCTTAGGGAGTGCTTAACTGCACTGATAAGCGGTATCGAAATGTACTTGCTATTGCTGTTGCTGCTAGCCTCACCTTACCTGGAGGACTCTGTGAGCTGCTCCCTGCCAGAATCAGGGCCCACACACTCAGCTGGTTCCTGGCTATGTAATAATAATAATAATAATAATAATAATAATAATAATAATTTATATTCCACTTAATCTCAGGGAATCCAAGCGGATTACAGCAGTAAAATGCCATACAAGTAAAAGAGATATGCATTAAAATTCCAAAATCCCTAACCCTCCTCACAGCATAAAAACACAATCGAGTCCTAAAAAGAAATTAAACCAAAAAAGAAAATTTAAAAACATTAATGTATAAATACACTAAAATGGGATAAAAAATTTTCAGGTGGAGGCCCAGTAGGGTAAAGGATAAAAGATGGAGGATGAAGGGAGAGAGGGTGGGGGAGGCAGGTCAGCAAGGGTGTTCTAGTCTGGAAAGGCCTGCCGGAAGAGATCCGTCTTAATAGCCTTCTTGAAGGTTTCCAAGGTGGTAATCTGACAGATCTCCTCCAGCAGGTCGTTCCAGAGTCTAGGAGCGGCTGATGAAAAAGATCTTTGTGTCACTACTGAAAGTGTAGTCCTTTTAGCAGATTATTCCCAGTAGACAAAGAGTGCGAGGTGGATTGTATGGGAGAAGACGCTCCCACAGGGAGTCAGGACCCAAGCCATAAGGACTTTAAAGGTTAAAACCAACACCTTGTATCTTGCCTGGAAGCTAATAGGCAGCCAGTGGAGAGATTTTAGAACTGGTGTAATATGGACAGTTCTGGATGTGCCCGTGACCAGCCTGGCTGCCATATTTTGTACCAATTGAAGTTTCCGAACTTAGCATGAGGGTAGCCCCATGTAGAGTGTGTTGCAGAAGTCGAGTGGAGAGGTTACCAGTGCATGTACTACTGTTTCAAGGTCTCCCTGCTCCAGGGAAGGGTGCAGTTGGCATATCGGTCACATCCACCTGAGCTGGCAGTTGAAGCGACGAGTCCAGGAGCACCCCCAAGCTACAGACAGAGTGCTTCAGGGGAAGTGTGACCCCATCCAGAACTGGCTGGCATAACTCCATTCCCAGATTGGGGGTCCCTGTTACAAGTATCTCTGTCTTACTGGATTCAATTTGAGTTTGTTTTCCCTCATCCAGTCCATTACCGCATTAAAACAGGCATTCAGAGGAGAGATGCCATCCTTAGTCAGTCTGAGACATTGAGAAATATATTTGGATGTCATCAGCGTTCTGATAACACCCCGCCCCATGTCTCTTGATGATCTCACCCAGCAGCTTCATGTAAATGTTGAACAGCATTGAGGACAGAATCGTGCCTTGAGTGACGCCTGACTTGAGCTCCCTCTTGGCCGAACAACTGTCCCCAAGCGACACCATCTGGAATCTGCTCAAGAGGTAGGACCGGAACCACTGCGAAGCAGTGCCCCTAATCCCCAACTCTCCCAGGCATTTCAAAAGGATACCATGGTCAATGGTATCGAAGGCCACTGAGAGGCCCAAGAGCACCAACAGGGTCACACGTTCCCTGTCGATGCCCAGACAGAGATCATTGACTAAGGTGACCATGGCAGTCTCAACTCCGTAACCCGTAGCCAGGGAGGAACATCTGGCCCCTGGGAAAGGGGATATTATCTGGGTGCTGGTTGAGATTGTGGGGTAACACAGAGAGGAGAAAAGAACTGCCACTCCCACACCCCAGGAAGAAGTTATTACCTGGGGGGCAGGGAGGTGGAGTTGTAGTGGTCTATTGAGATTCCATTTCCTTTACCAGGTCCCCTGTCCCACAGTCTACTGGGTATGAGTATGTAAAGGTGGGTGGCCAGGAGAGATTAGGGATTTTGTTGGTGTACTGATCACCCCACTTGCACAACAGCCTCCCTGTCTGAGCTGGCTGAGTTGGTCTCTGCAGTGGCTTGGTATCCCTTTGGCTTGTTATCCTGGGGGACTTCAACATCCATGCAGAAATGCTCTGTCAGGAGCATCTCAGTACTTCATATCTGCCATGACAACCATGGGGCTGTTCCAAGTAATATCTGGTGCCACCCATTAAGCAGGACACACTCGGGACCTGTTTTTTTTTTTTTTTTTTTTGCTCTGGACAGGATGACAGTGATCTGGGAGTGGAGGAACTCTCTGTAGTTCCATTGTCATGGACTGATCACTACCTAGTAGGGTTTAGACTCACTGAGACTCAGATCCTCTGCAGGGGTGGAGAACCAATTATGCTGATCCGCCCCAGGAGGCTTATCAATCTGGATGGATTTCTGATGGCTCTTGGGGAATTTCCGGTTACCTTGGCAGGTGATCTTGTTGAAGTCCTGGCAGATCTCTGGAATAGGGAAATGGCCAAGGCAGTGGACACTATTGCCCTTGAGCATCCCCTCCCATGAAGTAGAGTCAAACATGCCCCCTGGTTCACTAGGGAGCTGGCGGTCATAAAACGAGTGGGACAGAGACTAGAGCAACGATGGCAGAAAACTCGGAGTGAGTCCAACCAAACATGGGCTAAAGTCCATTGGAAGCCTATGGTGGGGCAATGGATGCAGCAAAGAAATTATACTTCTCTGTCACCATTGCATCTGCACAGTGTTGTCTGGCAGAGCTGTTTTGAGTGGTCAAGGGCCTTTTACACTCTGGCCCCCAAGAAGAAAACAAAGACCACTCAACTGCTCACTGTAAAAAATTTGCAAGACACTTTGCCCAGACAAAATCACTTGGATTCATTTTGACTTGGATGCTGCAGTTGATGCAGGTCCAGTGGATGTAATCTTGGCACCTGGTTGTCCTGTTTTATTGGATAAGTTTTGATCTGTGTAGCCTGATGATGTGGACAGGATCCTTGGAGAAGTGAGGGCTACTACATGCATACTGGATCCTTGCCCTTCCTGGCTCCTGAAAGCAGCTGGAGGGGGACTGGCCGAGTGGGTAAGGGGAGTGGTGAATACTTCACTACAGCAAGGTAGATTGCCACCTGCCTAAAGGAGGCTGTGGTTAGGTCATTACTGAAAAAGACCTCCCTGGATCTTGCCATCCTGAATAATTATCAGCCAGTCTCTAATATTCCATTCCTGAGCCTTGGTTCTCCCAGCTCCAGGAGTTTCTGAATGAAACAGATTTTCCAGATCTATTTCAATCTGGCTTCAGACCTGGCTATGGGACAGAGACAGCTTTGGTTGCCTTTGTGGATGACCATTGACCATGGTATCCTTCTGGGCCGCCTTTCTGGGATGGGGGCACTATTATACATTGATTCTGGTCTTTCTTGGAAGGGTGGATTCAAAGGTGGTGTTGGGGGAACTCCTGTTCAACTCCTTGGCTGCTGGCCTGTGGGGTCCCTCAGTGTTCTTTTCTGCCCCCCATGTGATTCAACATCTACATGAAACTGCTGGGAGAGAATATCCGGAGTTTTGGAGTGAAGTGTCACCAGTATGCTGATGACACCCAACTCTATCTCTCCTTTCCACCTGATACCAAGGAAGCTGTTTCTGTACTGGACCAGTGTCTGTGGTCAGTAATGGACTGGATGAGGGCAAACAAACTGAAACTTAATCCAGAGAATACAGAGGTGCTCCTGGTCAGTTGTAAGGCAGATCAGGGAATAGGGACATTGCCTGTGCTAGATGAGATTACACTCCCCTTGAAATATCAGGCTTGTAGATTGGGTGTGCTACTGGACTCCACTCTGAGCCTGGATGCCCAGGTTCCAGCAGTTGCCAGGAGGGCATTTCCACAGTTAAAACATGTGTGCCAGCTGTGCCCATTCCTTGAGACATCAAATCTGGCTACAGTGACACATGCCTTGATTACACCCTGTTTGGATTACTGCAATGCACTCCACCTGGGGCTCCCTTTGGAAACTATTCATAAATTTCAGAGGGTCAAAAATGCTGCTGCCAGAATGCTGACTGGGGCCAGTTATAGGGACCACATAACTCCCTTGCTGAAACAGCTTCACTGGCTACCGTTTCGTTTCTGGGTACAGTTCAAGTGCTGGTTATGATTTATAACTTCCTACACAGTTTAGGTCCAGATCATTTGAGAGACCCTATCTCCCTATACAAACCTGCTAGAGATCTAAGATCTTCCGGGGAAGGCTTTCTCTCGGTCCCTCCACCATTACAGGCCCCCCTGGTGAGGACATGAGAGAGAGCCTTCTCGGTGATGGCTCCTGCCCTCAGCAATGCCCTTCTACTAGAAGCAAGGCTGGCCCCCACCTTGCTTGCTTTTTGTTGACAGGTAAAAACAGCTCTGTACAGGCAGGTTTTTAATGTCTAAACATGGAGTGGGTTTTATATGGGATGGATATTGTGATTTTATTGTGGTTTTAATGTTTGTATTTTTATATTGTTTTTCAGCTGATGTTTTAATTGTTTTATGGCAATATGTTTTTAGAATTGTTATTGTGAGCCAACTTGGCTCCCTTTGGGGAGAAAGGCGGGATAAAGATTAAATAAATAAACAAATAAATAAATAAATTTAACATTGGAATCATGTTTAGTTCAGTGGCCACTGAATTCTGCAACTTGAGGCCACTAGGAAAAGGTCACCTCATTTGTATAGCCCACCAATCATTAGATTGATTTTATCCTCCTCATCCAGTCAGACCAGATCTAACAGTTCTTATAGGCTATGTACATACAATGTATCAGAATTATATCATTAGATAGATAAAATGATATCCTTGAATGGTTGGAACAGTTAGATAAATCAGAGTGTATTCCTGATAAATCCTTTCTCATCTTTAAAATCTTTTACACACGGAACCCAATATGACCTAAGCCAGCTTTTGTCTTTCTTTGCATTCTTCTTCTAATTTGAGATTCAGTTGGATAGATCTGTTGAATACACTCTGCCTTTGTGAATCATTAATTTAAGATAAGATTGTATAGGAGAAGTTTTGAGAAGACTACTTCTTCACTGTCTTTGATGCTTTCAAAAATGAAAATGAAAATTGCAGAGCTTGGACTAGTTACATTTTGGACTACAGCTCTTAGAAACCCCTGGTTATCAAGGCCACAGGTGATTGTTGTTCAAAAGGCTAACCTTCTGAAGCTTGTACTATTCCCTAATGGAAATATTTCATTATCTATAGCATTAAATACTGTAGCTTGGGAATATGTGATATTAACTCAACTGAGGTCTAGCCTTGAATGGATATATATGAATGGTGCAAAAGAAATTGGAAACAAATGAAAATGTATTTTTTTAAAAATAAATGCAAAAGAACCTCAGTTTAGTGTCAGTCATCCCCCCTCCCCCCAAACAAAAGAACAGCATAACTGCATCTGGAAAGGGAGACATACGTAAGTAAAAGCCCAGGCCCATTTTCTACTTATTTTTGCTTTCCTCCAATAAGGTTTACACCAGCTATGCAGATATGTTGGTTCAGAATCAATAGAATTACATCCCCATCTTGCTAGTGGGGTTATTAATAAATAACATTTTTGTTCCTTGTTGGATCTTTTC
>NW_024802934.1:6430139-6473357 GCF_019175285.1 Sceloporus undulatus
CACTTTCAGCACAAAAACTTGTCAAACTTCACAGAATGATTTATTAGCCTCGGAGCATTGCTTACAGATGCCCCACAACCCTAGTACGTATTCCGAACATCAAAATGGTGGTGCCCTGTACACACAGGTGCCGCCATTTTGATGCGACGGACGCTTAGCGTTCGCATGGCACGGCTTTTTAATCTGACATGAAATTATGGATATTTAAAATACAAGAATTAAGAGAAATGTACAGAGTACATCTTATTAACAACAAACCTAAAGACAAATTAGAAAAAGAATGGCTCCCAATTTTACAATATTGGGAAGATTCATTTGGAACTAGGAAAGAATTATTGGAATACTAAAATGGTTATATTGTTATTTTAAATTGTGAAAAGCAGAAAACAACAACAACAGCTCCTAGAATCTTTCATGGGAGGCATATATATGGCACATAGCTATGTATCCCTAGCTATGACTCCCTGTGCTACCCCCACCAGAACCCTCCTGTTAAGTTAGCTCCTCCAATACAGCCATTTCCATGTCACTGGAGTGTAGGGTGATTAGTAGAGATTCTG
The DNA here is from genome assembly GCF_019175285.1 of Sceloporus undulatus. Lineage (NCBI taxonomy): Eukaryota > Metazoa > Chordata > Lepidosauria > Squamata > Phrynosomatidae > Sceloporus > Sceloporus undulatus. The sequence goes on from NW_024802934.1 coordinate 6,430,700, forward strand.
GGTGATAGAACTGTTGCAGGCACATATTGGACTGACGTAAAAGGAAGCATCACAAAAACAAAATAATCCACTTGGTCTTGGGGGAAGGGGACAATTAACAGGAAACCTTTCCAGTGAACTATGCCTATACATGTATTTGCTTTTAGAAGATGATCACCAAAGTCTGGATCATCAATCAGATCAACATGTATTCCAGCCATGCTCTGAAGCAGCATATAAAAACAACTGCATTCTTATACTGGTTGCACAGGCTCTGTGCCTCTGAATCTGAAAATGCTGTTTCAGTTTACTATGACTGATAGGCATAGATCTCAGTGAATTTTCTAATCCCCAATCCATGCAGCAGTGGCTGCAACATAGGCCACTGATAGGGACCATCTGTGTAGAAGACAAGCAAAGGGGCAGAATAAGGAGACATTGTTGAAAACAGGCTGGGGATCAGGTCTCATAGCAGACAACTGAGAATAAGAGGCAGAAAGTGTAGCCAAAGATAAGGCAGGCAAGGCAAACCAAGGTAGTGTGTGAATTCAAAGATATAGACATGCTAGTCTGTGGAATCAGTATGTAGAGAGATCTTGTAGCACCTTCAGTAGAGACTAACTGAAAGGTAGTGTGTGGATGATAAATAGTTGCTCAGACAACTAAGCTTGGGGAACCATTATATAGAACCATTCACAATCTTAATAATTTCATGTCAGGTTAAATTGATAATTTGATAAGTCATTATTTCAGATTAAACTAGAAGTTACTTTAAATTTATATAGCAGTTTTCTATATGCTTTTTCTTTACTGGTATATAAGCATGGGAGGTCATAGCCACAGATATGACAGTCATAGCCAAATCTCCCCAAGTGATGTCTTTCTGAAGAATTTGTTTAGTTTGCTTTTCTTGCATCTGTTTAAAAGAGAAGGGTTATACAATCTGTTAGATTGTATAGGAGTATGAGTATTCTGAATTATAGAATTGGAAGAGATTACACCGGTGATCTTGTCATAGATTGTAGCTCTTTGCAGGTGTATTTTGGTATGATCGGTTCCTCTTTCCAGTTTCTTCCTTTTGACCAAGTTACATAAAAATAAAACAACAATTCTTCTTGTTTTCCCAAGCAGTACTATATTGGTAAAAAACAGCATAAGCCTTGTACATGCTCCAGTGCTATTTGTGCTGGCAATGAGATCAAATGCATTGCTTAATATCTTCAGGAGTCAAAACGCTTTATTTACTTAGACAATATATCTATTGCATCAGAATCAGATGGGATTCTAAAGCTGCGTATTTCAGTCACAGTGCAATGGCTAAAAGCCTTCAGGTTTCTGGTAAGCATTAAAATAACATTTTATCTTCTCAAAGTTTAGACTTTAGGGGATTCACTGTAGATTCCTTGGCTCTTAATAAAATAGTAAAATGTAAACAAACACCATGGGGCCACTAAAGCTGCAAGCATTGTGTTTCACTGCTGTCATACTGTTTTTGCTGTCACATTCCATCCATCTTCCCTTCCCTGTACTTACTTGCATATTGTTTGTTTATGTCGTTCATTGAAATTGCAAGTCCTTGCGCTACTGATTCCCTTAAAGCCCAGTGGACACTTTCCACCGACTTCAAAAAGCTATGAATTTGACCTTGAATGACTAGATGCCATGTCTTATTCTTTCCTATACAGCAGCAGAAAAGTGTAAAGACCAAACTGAGTCTTCCAGGGTTGGGATAAAGGGACTCTTGTCTCATTACTCAGCTGCTTTGAGCAGCAATAAACATAACCTGTTTGGATGGGGGGGGCAGTGCATAAGAAGGTAGTTGGGAGGGGGAACAAATTCTTTTGAGGCAGGGCTAGGTAAATCTCCACTAGTTTTACTTCTGCCCCTCCCATTAAATTTGTTTTGAATCTCAATTTCTTTACATACCAAATATGGGACATATTCTTCAAAAACAAACCACACAGTTTCATGAGGTACACTATTTCCCAGCACAGTGAAAAACATGTTGTATCTCACTGTCATATAGGTGTTAGAGTTGAAGAGGCTCCCAGAAGAATGAGACAGCAACCGTATTTCAGCACAAACATAGCTGAATAAAAAAGGAATTCAAATCCAGACTTTGGAGACTTAAGCCCTGCCCTGTAAACAAATATGTTAGCACTACACTTGTCCCTCCACATTCTCAGCTTTGACTTTTGCAGATTTGATTATTCATGGATTTTATTAATATGTTTTCTCAAGGAATATTTAGGTTTTCCTCCTCATTCATGGGTGTCCTGTGCCCCTAACCACAGTGAATGTGGAGTGGAAGGGCGAGTGTAGTTGTTCTCATATTCGTTTTTAAAAAAATAATAATAAATAAAATCATTTGATGCTGAATAAGAATAAATTCTTCAATGCGGGCAATCCTTTTCAGAAATAAAAGAATTTGGCGGTTGAATGAAAGACGGCGCAAGGCTTCTTGCCTCCTAGTGCCTCGGCTTTGCAACTGGAGTTCCTGCATGACAGGGGTGGGACTGGATGGCTCTTGTGGTCTCTTCCAACCCTATGATTCTATGATTTTATCCTGGTTGGGTTGCTTCAGGATGCAGCCAATCCAGCCCAGGAATTTGAATGACTGTATAATCAAAATTCAAGGTTGAATGCAGCAGGTGGAGTCACATGTGTGTTCTAATACAGTGGACCTAAATAGTTTGAAAAAGCCAAATCAAAGCAATACTGATTCCTGCAGCACCTTGAAGTAACATTTGAAAAGAGACATTACCTATGGAAATCAATGTAGTACTGCCGCATTTCTTCCCTTATGCTCTTTGATGCAACGGAACCGTAGTCTCAAAATGTTGTTGCTTTTAATTCAGTTGAATACCATCTGCTCATTTCCAGTCATTGCAGCGCTGCTAGATTTTGCACAGACACTGCATATTGCTTAGCAAAAGCACTTAGGAAAGAAGATTTAGACAGGTGGAACTCGTAAAATACAAGGAAAGACTGATGGTCCCCTGCTGGGGCATTTGGTGCCCAGATTTGATTATAAGTCTTTCTATCTCTTTGGGCAGGTAACTTAATTTACTGTAAGTGATTTACAGTTCTAATCAGAGACCACTGCATTTAACTATATCAATCTTTCACATTAATTGTCTCCAAGCCTTTCTACAAATGTGAGCTGGTGCACATTGGCTAAGGATACCACATGTATGAATCTCAAAATGTTAATTTCAGGTTTTGCCTTAAACTTGACCTTCAGCAAGTCACAGTCTTTTCAGCCTCAGCTTCTCATCTGCATTATGAGACTTTATGATGCCCTGGTCTCATAAGGCTGCTATGCAGATTTCTGGGAAGTGGTTCAAACCACTTCCACATATAGGAAGTGGTTAGAACACCTTCCAGTTCTATATGATTTTATTATATTAATAATTAAAAGGAAATATGGCAGATAAAGTAAAATGTCTTACAGACCAATTATTGGTAATTACTGTTGAAATGAAATAGGTAATCATGTGACTATTATAAACAGGCTATATTGTTTATTTTCTGGGTAATTATTGTTCTTCTTGTTGTGTGCCTTCAAGTCATTTTTAACTTATGGTGGTCCTAAAGTGAATCTATCATGGGATTTTCGGGTAAGATTTGTTCAGAAGGTGTTTCCCATTGCCTTCCTATGAGGGTGAGAGACTGTGATGTGCTCAATATCACCCTGTGAGGTGACTGAGGATTAGAACCCTAGACTCCAGTCAAAGTCCAACAATCACAGCACTGGCTCTTAGGCTGAATGTAACCATAAATCAATTGGATCAGAATTAGAGTGATTTTTTTCTCCAGTTTGGAAAAGTTACCTTTCTATACTACTACTGTTAAGTGTTGTAACCATACAACTTCATGCTAATTTGGGGGATTCTGAGTGCTGGAGTCCAAAAAGTAAAAATTTCAAGCTCTGCTCCCTGCCACCTCTATTTGACTTTAGGAACAATGCATGGGAGGAAAGATGCTTTTTGTGACTGCTGTCTTAGGGGTGAAACAGATGGACAGGAAAACGCAGTGCATGGCTGCTTTCCACAACTGATTGGAACCCCAAGGAACCACACCACCCACTTCCAAGGCAGCATGGTGCATGAAGCTGCATAGCTGGCTAATATATATATATATATATATATATAGTCATCTCCTCACCATCCCTGTACACTGTTACATGAACACACAGCCACTGGAAGCCACTCCCTACCAGAAGCCATCCCATTGTATGGCTGACACTTTAAATTGGCCAAGAGTTGCACATTCGAACTTCCACCACTACAGGGCATTGGAGCATCCAATCATGACCCCATTCAGGCCCCTTCACTCCTCTTCACCTCATGCCCCGCTTGGACTGTCTGGTTTGTGTATGTTGTCATTATCTTCAATAGACAAGTCACGCTCTCACTTTTGGGTATTGCTACCCCCACCGCTTGCATATGGCAGCTCCGTCTTTTCTTAATGTGCTCCTGTGTCAGGGCATTTATATGTACAATTTGGGTTAGAGTTAGGAAAGATTGCTTCTTTAGAATTAGTCTGGTGTCGGGGCATTTTTAAGCACAGTAATTTCCATGTTGTCGGAAAGTAGGCTAGGGAATCAACGGAGATACATCCATCTTTTTTCCTGTAGCTGTACATGCTGCAAGGAATCATCTGCAGGGATGTGGTAGACAGAGTTGTTGTCCACCACCCGCCCCCTCCCCCCAGCCCAAAATCTGCAGTGGACATACTGTCAGCACATGCATGCTCACACTGTCTTTTTCTTCTTTATTTTTTTGGTAGCTATTAAGAACTAGCTATACATACTGACATTGTTGCTTTTATTTTTACCTTTGGGAATCATAGATCTGTATTGAGTTACCAAGAATTTTGCAAGACAAGCAAGTGGCCCTGGAGAGCAAATGATGTAAAGTTTCATAGCAATGACAGCAGTATTTATAGAATGCACTGAATAATTTTATACTTTAAGCTTTTTAGACTTTTATCCAGAAATTAATAATTAAACAACCCATTGTTACTTTAAAATGCACAAGTCTTTAGAGGAAAAAGAAAACTGAACATGATTTATCACAGGGGAAATATGTTAACAGTGTGTTCCAGTTTTTGCAAGATAAAAATGGTGGAGTTATTCTAGTGAACTGCAGGTGCCTAATACTAATTTGAGTTTCCTTTCATATAGCAATAGAATCAGAAACTTAAAGAAATTACAGAAAGTTTTACACAATTTCATAAGCACTTCCAAATATTTTTTTTTAAATTGTGGAATTAGAAAACGGTTTCTCAATGGGAAGTATTTGTAAATATTGCAAAATTAAGATAATATTGGAAATATTGGAAAAATATGTTAGTGATAGAAATAATATTTCAAAATATTTTTAAAATGGTAGAAATAATTTATTTGAATGTTGAGAAAATTTGGTGAGAAGACTCTTGGACAGATGAGAAGATTTTCAGCTTGTGAGTTATTCTGTGTAAAAATTCACATTATTTTGCGCAGAAAACAGTATTTTCTGCATAGGAAACAACTTTGAAGAAATATTACTCCCTGTGTGGAAAATACTCCATTTGGAGACTTATTCTGTGCAAAATGTGCATGTAGTTTATTTGAACAGAAACAAACATTTTCTGTAAAGGATACAGGTTATCTTTTTTCCCCTTTTTTGTACTCAGAAAATAGTATTTCTGAATAGAAAAAAATTGAGCAAATTGCACAGAATATATTTTGAACTGAATTGTGAATACCCTTCAGAAACTGCATGTCTTTCAAAGCCTTTCTTGCAGTGGGAAGAAAATTGCTAAAATTATTCATTACTTCAAGGAGAAAATCAGTAAAGAGTTAGATCACTATGTAAATCTTTTCTGAATTGTGATTATTGTAAAAAAATACATACATATCAATCAAATCTATGAATATATTGATATGATGGGATAGGCAGAGGACTGCAGTAATGGTCTATTGATCCAGTGGGACAGGCAGAAAATTGGGATGAATAGTTGTGGTGGTATATTCACAAATTTTGGGTTGTTGTGGTTGAGTAATCAGAAACTTTGCTTAAGTTATAAAGAAGTAGCCATGTTAGTCTTTTGCAGCATAAAAAGGAGGGAGGGAGGAAGACAAAAAGGAGGAAAGGAGGAAGGCAGTACCTTTAAGACTAACTAGTTTTTACTTTAGCATGGGCTTTCATGGGTATAAACTCACTTATTTAGATGTAGTACAAAGTGACATTAAAGCCTCAGGTATCTATTATATTTTTACAGTTGTGAGAGTGGGATAGAATCCAGTTGCTTTCACAAAGATGCAAATCATGCCACCTCATCAGTTTCCAAAGGGATCTGTAAGGTGATACAGGTCTTTCACATTTTTACAGTGGATGCAGATGAACGCAATCAGAATTGATACATGAAAACAAGAAATCTGCTTACAAAAAGTCCCTGGGTTCAAAACTCACTCTGAGAAGATTCCTTTTGTTAAATGTTATATAACATATATTGCATATGTTATATAACATATTTTGTTATATGTGCAATAGTGAGGATCCTTGTGTGTATATATATATATATATATATATATATATATATAGATGGAAATCAAATACATGTACCTCTGATGTTGTGAGTGATATTATTGGTCTCTGTAATATTATTTCCAGAGTAGATGTTGCGATAGAGTTGGGTTTGTGGCAGGGTCTTGTCACTGTATTATCATCCATGTTTTCTATCCTATTCTAAGTAAGTAGTTGTTTAAGATTTGGAGACTGTCTGTGGGCGAATAAAAGCCTGTTTCCTAGAGTTTATAAGAGGGTTATGTTTTGTCATGTTGTGGTTTTGGTCTGTCATGTAGTAGATGGTTCTTGGGTATTGTAGTCAAGTTTCTAATTAGGGGAATTTATAATTAGTTCAGTATTGCAAGTGAGTCAGCTACAAAGGCCCAGCAAAATCGCTTCTCAATATGTATACTGAGAATTTCTAAGAAATGAAGCAGAAACAATTAGCAGGTTTCATTTTTATCGATTTTATTGTTTGTATGTACAGTGCTGTGTAAATCTACAGTGCTATATAAATAAAGTATAATAATAATAAGCAGAGGCAGGCTTCTCCAATTAAAGTCTTATTTTATTAAAAGGGCAAATTCACACAGTAATTCCCTATCACACACCATTCATTCATGGCTCAGGAAACCAGGAGTTAGAGTGGGATAGAACCATAGGAAGCCCTATGGGTGATACTTACCAGAGACGAGACTCGCCTCCGTGGTCCATTTTGCTGAGGTAATGAAGCGACACAACTGTTTGGAGAGCTTACCGTGGAGTCTGTCTGCCTTCCAAAATAGCACACTGGGAAGAGAAATGTGGGGGGTTTTAAAGGGCAAAATTAAGCCATGGCAAAACATATGTAATTGCTTGGATGACACCTGGACAGAGGTGTCTGATTGGGTGGGATAATCCTGTCTGACAACAGTTGAGGGAAGGAGCTAAATTGATCAACTTTGCAAACTTTGCACATCCTCCTGATTATTTGGATAGAATGATAGTCTCATTAGTGACTCCCAAACTATCTGAAAAGATATTATTTGGTGAGCTGACCTCACCTGGGTATAGTGTGTACATGTCCCCTAGCCTTTGGGATAATGGCGGCCAGCAAAACCAGAGTCCATCTGGGGCCTTGTGGGATATCATTTATACCAAAATTTCAGAAAAAGTGTGTTGCCAGTAACAGTATTAATCTTGCCTTTTTGATTTGTTTCTTCACCTCCTTGGGTAAGTATTGTAGTTTTAGAAATGACTGTTGTAAATACAAGAGTTTTGTATTTTTTGGGGGGGGGGGGGTCCGAGCAGATATGTTTGTATTGGAGGGCTTGGCTTTGAACAACAGATTTGCAAGTGTGTTGTGGATTGTTCCAGGCTCAGGTTGATGACAGGATGGAAATTGTTGAAATCCTGTTAGAACTTCTCAAGTGATTGATTTCCATGTGGCCAAATTACAGAGATGTCATTTAGAAATCATATGTACAGGGGATGTTTTAGTGTATATGTGAAGAAGTGTTCCATGTCAGTCCTGAAAGTGTTTACATATAGAAATGCCATGAGAGTGCCCATGGCAGTGCAATCTACTTCTTTTGGAAAACTAGAACTCAATTTGCTTGCATCTACATAAACATACATACATATCTGAAGTTATAATACCAGTCTTTCAGCTATCAGTTTTCCACAGTTAGGGTAGAAATGGCCTGTAAAAATGACTTTAGCTTCTATAATTGCACTGCTTTCATAGTGTAAATCTAGGTGGTTCATGGGACTGCTTTTATTGTTTGGAACAAACTTATAATTTTGACTGAAATATCTTCATTTACTTTCACTCTTCAAGTATGATGAACAGATTACCTGTTGAAAAGCATGACTTCATTGACTACTATGGCAATAGAGATAACAGCCCAGTCTTTATATTACATGCAAGCAAGTCCTATTGAAGTCAAAGGAATTTACTTTCAAGTAATGTGAGAATTAAGGTATAAAATGAAGAATTATGTAGATGAGATTATTCTTACTACTTTTGAAATGAATAAGATTTCTTGCTCCAATAATTCCACACCAGTAAATGTAGAAGGTTCACGGTACAGCATTTCATATTTTAGGACCATATAGCACCATTGATTTTTAGGCATAACTTTTCACTGACTTCAAAGAGTTCTTTATATCATACCATTGATTTTAAGCAGGTGCTGAATTAATAAAGCTGCTTGCACATGATATGATTACCAATGTAAAAAGACTATTAGCAGTCCTCCCCCCCCCCATGGTTGCAAAATTATAAATTTCTTTTCTTTTTCTTTTTTGGCACAGAACATATGGTTTGGCAGAGGTTTTGTGTAGAATCGCACCTATTCTTACATTTGACTGATGTGGTCAGCATGAAAAGAATAACACAGTTGATAGCAGCATCACATCAGCTTTGTCCATTGCTTCCTTTCATTAATAGTGAGAAAGTAGATAGAATTCATAGGAGAATTTCAGTACAGAATAAGTAAAGAGATAGTAGAGGAAAACCTTGTTAATCTAAGTGAATTTAAGTTTCCAGGACCAGATGAACTCCATCCAAGGGTATTAAAAGAACTGGCAAATGTAATATCGGAGCCATTGGCAATAATCTTTGAAAACTCCTGGAGAACAGGAGAAATCCCAGCAGACTGGAGGAGGGCAAACGTTGTTCCCCTTTTCAAAGAGGGGAAAAAAGAGGATCCCAACAATTATCGTCCAGTTAGTCTGACATCAATACCAGGAAAGATTCTAGAGCAGATCATTAAAAAGAGAGTGTGTGAATGTCTAGAAGACAATGCCATAATCACAAAAAGTCAACATTGTTTTCAGAGAAACAAGTCATGCCAGACAAATCTAACCTCTTTCTTTGATAAAATTACCAGCTTGGTAGATGAAGGGAATGCTGTGGATATAGTATCTTGATTTCAGTAAGGCCTTTGACAAGGTTTCCCATGACATTCTTGCAAACAAGCTTGTAAAATGTGGGATAGACAAGGTAACTGTTACATGGATTTGTAACTGGTTGACTGGCCGAAGCCAAAGGGTGCTCAGCAATGGCTCCTTTTTATCCTGGAGAGAAGCGTAGTGGTGTCCCACTGGCCTCTGTCCTGGGCCAAGTGCTATTCAACATCTTTATCAATGACCTAGATGACAGAATTGGGAGCATTCTTATCAAATTTGCAGATGACACCAAATTAGGAGGAGTACAGTAGTTAACACTCCAGAGGACAGGATCAAGATTCAAAATGACCTGAATAGTCTAGAAAGGTGGGCCAAAGCTAACAAAATGAAATTCAACAGGGAGAAATGTAAGATACTGCACTTAGGGCAGAAAAATAAAATGCAGATATAGGACACCTGGCTGAATGAGACTGCATGTGAAAGGGATCTAGGAGTCCAAGTAGACCACAAGTTGAACATGAGTGAACAGTGTGATGCGGCAGCTAAAAAGGCCAATGCAATTTTAGGCTGCATCAATAAAAGTATAGTATCGAGATCAAGAGAAGTAATAGTGCTACTGTATCCTGCTTTGGTCAGGCCCCACCTGGAATATTGTGTCCAGTTCTGGGCACCACAATTTAAAGAGGATGTGGAGAAACTGGAGCGTGACCAAAAGAGGGTGACTAAAATGGTGAAGGGTCTGGAAACCATGCCCTATGAGGTTCGACTTAGGGAGCTGGGGATGTTTAACCTGGAGAAAAGAAGATTAAGAGGTGATATGATAGCCCTGTTTAAATATTTGAAGGGATGTCATATTGAGGAGGGAGCAAGCTTGTTTTCTGCTGCTCCAGAGAACAGGACCCGGAACAATGGATGCAAGCTACAGGAAAAGAGATTCCACCTCAACATTAGGAAGAACTTCCTGACAGTAAGGGCTGTTCAACAGTGGATCACACTCCCTCGGAGTGTATTGGAGTCTCCTTCCTTGGAGGTCTTTAAGCAGAGGCTAGATGGCCATCTGTTGGGGATGCTTTGATTTGGATTTCCTGCATGGCAGGGGGTTGGACTGGATGGCCCTTGTGGTCTCTTCCAACTCTATGATTCTATGATTATCAGTGGTGCAAGTGGTGTAATTACTCTGGGGACTGCACAAGCTAGGGTTTTGGTGATGAAGAGAAAAGGTATAACTTGCCTTTTCTCCTTCTCAGTCTCTTGATATTTTTGTTGTGGTAAACATTTTGATGTTATGTGAGTAACTGGAAAAAAAAATCTGTAGATGCTGAAGTGAAAATGAATTCATATATGGAGATTTTGGTGCTACTATCTACTGTACCTTGCTGCTGCTGTTGTTTTGGTGTTTATTCATTTAGTTGTTTAATTTTTATGCCATCTCTTAGAACAGTTTCCACATATGCAAAACATAATTCTGTTGGTGTTCTATTTTTGCAACTGTTCCAACTTTAATCTAGGTTTACATAGCAGAATAGATAGTATCTCTCCCTGGTATGGTACAATCTATTTTGTATTATTTCATCTTTTAGTAATAAAATGGTAAGGATGCAACAGACTGAATGCAATAATTTTTGTAAACAAAGCAGGCACTGTACCACTATACTGTGGTCCAGTTTCTGAAGTGGTAGAATTATTTGTCTGTAACTTGCTGATATAAGCATCTTGGGGCTTGAACAAGAGAATCTGGCAGCATATTGTCCAGCATTTCACAGATGAAAACTGGGACATGTGTGGCCAAGCAACATCAGAATTTGGTCAAGATGGCAAAAGTTACTAATGAGAAAGAAGGGATGAGATCGGACAGATTACAGGAGTCTGCTTTTTTTTGAGCCAGCTCTGAAGAGCAAGAGTCCCCTACCTCCCATTTGCTGAGCTGAATGCAAACTGTTTTTTGCACTTTGAACTCAGTTTGCAGCTACTGAAGTAAGCTGAGGGCACAGAAGGAAAGTAGGTGAAAAAGAAATAAACTGGGGCATTTAAAAAGCATCTGAAAAGTGAAATGATAGAGGATTAATTAGAACTGTCCGTGGAAAATTGTGACAGTTGGTAGGTATGTTGTAGCACAGCCAAGGGAATTTCTTTCTAAGTAACCTCTCTAGTAGTGGGAACCATTGTGCTGATCCTTGCTGTTCTGCAGCACCACACAGGAAGTGATTAGAAAATTGCATGAGTACTTATTTCCCCAGCCATGCCAGGTGATGTGGGGAGCCAAGTGGAAATAAATGAGAGCCGTTATTGGGCTTTAGATATTCAAGAGTCAATTCATACAACCACCCATTTTATGGTAGCTTTTCCCCTTTTTCATCTGATGGCCTTTCTCTGCAGTTCAGGACTCTACAAAACATTAGTCACAAGCAGAAGCTACAGTTTTATGTGTCCTCGTAAACCTTCTCATTTTGAAATTATCAGTTCAATCTGAACTGTGATATCTGCTCATGGTTCAGAATTCAGATGACTTATCTTGTGATTAGTGGGCAGAAGCAGTCTAGAATAAAAATGATTGCAGCAAGCAAACTGATTTGGACCTCAGTAGCAGTAGCCTCTCTGCATCCCTTGGAGTGCAGAATGAGAATGGATATAGCATAGAGCAACAGCTTTGATGTCCACTTTCCAGATTCTTTGATGTACACTTTTGAGATTTCAGGCAAATTTCAGTACTCCTGCTTCAAACAGAGAAATGCTTGAATCTAGTGCTGGTTTGAACATTTCCTTTGCTATTTTTTAAAAAATTCTTTTGCATTTCAAAGGTTCATAACCTCCAGAGAGATTGGCTACCAATTTTTCATTCATCTGAATTTTTTTCAGTTAGAAGCCTGTTGTCTGCAGGCAGAGGGTCCTAATTAAAGTGTTTAGTTACCCTGTTTAATCAGCTATCAATTGACACATCTTGGAATTGCTTGAGGGTAGCTGAAAGATTCATTCAACCTTTGGCAGAGAGAGACACCATCTTCTAACAGCTCAATAAAACTAAAAGTTCATATTTATGATTATTCCAGCAAGTTCCAAGGTCTGCCTGCCGTATGGAGACTGAAACCAAAGAATATGTGCTTTTGTGAGTCCTGGATTAGACAAACAGCCCTTTCCTACTACAGTTTACCCTTCTGTTAGTGCTGCTGTTGTTGTTGCTGCCATATTTATTATTTTATTCATTTATATCCTGCCTTTTCCCAAAGAATGAATCTCAAGACAGCTTGCAACATGTTTAAAACCAAAAAATTAAAACTATACAAAAGTCTCAAAAATTATAAATATAAAAGTTACTTAAAACACAGGGAAACAATTTATGATGTTCAAACCATTAGAATTCATTAAGAGGTTACATAGAAAGCAGAAGACAGCACAGCATATCATTACAAGCCCATCTCAGTCAGTTTCTAAAAGCCTCATGGCATATGAATATTTTGATTTGCCAGTAGAAAAAGAACAAGGAGAGAGCTGAGGTTAGCCTCTCTAGGGAGGGCATTCAAAAGTGTGGGAATAACCATCAATAAGACCTTCTTTTTGGCTCCCACAAAATGAGCCTGAGGATATGATGGGACAGAGAGAAACACCTCTCCTGGAGATCTCAGAGCTACAGTGGGTCATGGTGCTTCTTTTCTATCTTTTGATTGATGAAACCTTTAAAGGGTTTTATAATAATATAGCTGGATAACCGATAAAATCCAAGAGACAGTACTTCCACACCATTGCACCTTCATAATGATGAACTATATATTTGCTCAGATTTGTTAAAGTCCTGTAGAACTCTCTGACTAGTCCTTCATGAGACCTCTGGAGAATCATCTGCAATATCTGGGATGTACTAGTCTAGTGGTGTAGCCACATTGCCAAATTTAAGCAGACTGATGCCACTTTAACTGCCATGACTTATATTACAGAATCCTGTGATTTTTAATTTGTTGAGGTACTCAGCCTGGTCTGTTAGAGAGGTCTGGTACATCATGAAACTACAAATGCCCAGATTCTGAATGACAGAGCCACTGCAGTTAAAAGTGATGTCACACTGCTTTAATTCTGCAGTGTAGAAGCACCATAAATAGGCTATTGGTCTAGGCTTGGTATGTCATTGTCTCTTGAGATTATGGTCTATTGTAAATACCAAGACTAAAGCACAATTACAGATCTATCTGAAATTAGATAGCCTACATTCTCAAATTCGGTCTCCCATGGAAAACTGTAAAAAGGACTATATAGCTGTTTGATATGCCTCCTTTTGAGACATAAATAATACCCAGCATATAATATTTTCAAGAGCTTGGGAAAGCTAGTACTTGACTACAACTCCCAGAACCCTCCAATCTATATTATAGGTGGTCATGCTGATTGGGGGATTCTGGGAGTTGTAGTCAAAAAGTAACTAAAATAACTTTCTCAAGTTCTGATTCTCTTCCCAGCATGCCTGTTCATGAAAAACAGAATATCTGAATAAAAATTAGGCCGATAGCTTTAATACCTTTGAGGGGAAAAAAGAAAAGAAAGGAAAAAGAAGCTCTTAACATCCACCCCCCAGAACTGTCTATTCTCCTGCCTCATTCTACTGATTGTGGAGGACATAAGATATTTCTTCCAGCAATCTCCATACCATTGAAAAACTTCAGTGGCATTGAAAATTTCCCTACTCTGCCTTATTCAGATAAATAATTGACACACTATTCACCTGCACATTCTGTAGGGCTTGGAGGAAAAAAAAAATATAAAATGTAATTAGCCCTTATCTGCACCATGATTTTCAGCTTAGCATAATGAAATGTAAGACTATTTTTAAAAGGTAAGAATACGAAATACATAGTTTGTGTGCATGCACTCACACAGAGAAAAGAATTTGTAGCTGGATCTGTTTCTGTTCAGTTATTGCTTATGCAAGTGCTTAGGCATGGGTACTATTGTGCAGGCATAAGCAACTGCAATAAATAGAGAACTATGCAAAAATGTATGACACTGGTAATTGGTTTTTAATCTATCCATTCAGAAATTACAGGACAGTAATAATCTTCCACATAAATACTGGCAGCACTCTTTTTAATTGCCCAAACTGCTCCCCCACCCCACCACAGATCTTGCAATAAACACAGAGATTCTTTGTAACTGATTTAGCATCATTTCACTTGAGAAAAAGTTTGTGCCTCTCAGCAGTACTGGCAAAAGACTGTTGAGCAAACATAGTGGTAATAGAATAAGAAGAGAAGTTCTCTAGTGGAGTGACAATTGGTTAAAGAACAGGAAATGAAGCTAGAATAGAGAGGCAGTACTCACAATGGGGTAGACTCTTAAACATGTTAAGTACTGCCCTGGAATTTAAGCAATGACATCAAGATATTTAGAGAGGTTAGGAATAATGAGATTAGGAATCATGAGGAGCACCAAACAGATTTCTTCAAACTGAGTTAATGGACATTCAAATAGTGCAATGAAAATTAATGCAACCTGATGTACATTAGGGAAGATAATCCAGTTATATAAAGGAGTTAGCAGGGTCTGAGATAGTAATGACTAACCAGTGTCACCTTTTCCCTACCTGCTGTGGAGTCAGTGACTTCTCTGGTCTGTGATCCATGGAAGCACTAGGAGGCATAGAAGTTGCTGGTACCAGAGGGGAGGTGGAGTTGCAGTAGTCTAGCATGATTCCACCCCCCTGTCCAGATGCCCCCCCCACAGTCTACAGGTTTTGAGTGTGTGTACCTAAAGGTGGGTAACCAGGAAAGAATAGGGTACCACCCAACCTGCTGCTCAACAGTCTCCCTTCCTGAGCTAGCCCTGGTGGTCTCAGGATTTGTGTTGGAGTCAGGGGGATGGAGTCCCCTCGTCTATTAATGCTGGGGGACTTCAACGTCCATGAGTCGCTCAGGACTTCCTGACCTCAATGACAACCATGGGTCTGTCCCAAGTGGTAGCTGGTCCTACTCATATTACTGGGCACACTCTGGACCTTGTTTTCTGTGCTGGGTGGGGTGAAGATGATCTTGGTGTGGAGGAAGTTTCCATAGTTCCATTGTCATGGACAGATCATTATCTGATCAGGTTTAGATTCACTGGGACTCAGAACCTCTGTAGAGGTGGGGGACCAGTTAGGATGGTCCACCCCAGGAGGCTGAGGGATCTGGATGGATTCCTGAGGGTTCTTGGGGAGTTTCCTGTCACCCCGGCAGGTGATTCTGTTGAAGCTCTGGCCGACCTTTAGAATGAGGAGATGGCCAGGACAATGGACACAATCACTACTGAGTGAGTGGAGCCAAATCACCCCCCTGGTTCTCCAGGGAGTTGATGGTGATGAAACGAGTGAGACAGAGACAAGAACGACATTCACGGAAGACTCGAAGTGAATTGGACTGAACATGGGCTAGAGCGTAATTGAAGGCCTACTCTGTTGCACTGTTGGCAGTTAAAAAAAAAATGTTTTTCATGCCAGTACTGCATCTGCTCAGAGTCGTCCAGCAGAGCTGTTCTGAGTGGTCAGGGGTCTCTTACACACTCACCCTCAAGTAGAAAATGCAGATCACTCAGTTGCATGCTGTGAAGAATTTGCTCGACACTTTGCAGATAGTCACTCAGATCTGCTCTGACTTGGATACAGTAGTTGATATAGTGCCAATGGATGTAAGCTTGACACCTGTCTGTCTAGCATTAATGGCTACTTTTCAACTTGTGCAGCCTAATGATGGGCAAGATATTGGAGTGTGTGGTGGCTTCCCAACTCCATGGGTTTCTGGATGAAACAGATTATCTAGACCCATTTCAATCTTGTTTCAGACTTGACTATGGAACAAATTATCCGCTGTGATGTGGAGTTTCCTTAGCCAGTTCTGTTGCATTGGACTCTAGTGAATTCAATCCAATTAATATTGTTTTGGATAGAATGCTGCAGGCAAATGGAAAAGAAATATCCCAATCTACCTATTGGTCATATGTGTAACAGGAACTGAAGCCTGCAATGTGTATATGTGTGTGTATAGAAGGGGGTTCCAGAAGCAGGGGGGAGCATAATAGTTGTTTTTGAACTTCAGGTCCCAGAAACAATCTTCACAAGGTGAATCCAAGTATATCCTCTAGTACAGTGGACTCCAAACCTTTTCAGGCTACCACTCCCTTTCCCCTTGGATGACAACCCTAGCACCCTCCCCACCCGATGCTAGCTAGCCAAGGCAAGAGGAAAGGAGGAGAGCTTGAGGGCACCTGTCCCCTTCCCGTTTGCCTAGCTCAAGCCAGCTATCCAAGGCAAAAAGGAAGGAAGGGGGAGACACACACTCTCTCCTTCTTGCCCCCTTGTCTTGGCTAGCTAGCTCAAACCAGCTAACTAAGGCAAAAGGGAAGGGAGGGGCAGGAGCACACAAGGTCTTCTTTGTTCTCTCCTGCACTGGCTAGCTGGCTTTAGCTAGCTAGCCAAGGCAATAGGGAACAGAGGAGAGCTTGCATGTTCTTGCTCCCCTCCCTTCCCTTTTGACTCAGAACCAGCCCATGTCTTTCTTACCTGAAGAGGCTTTCCTCTTTGGGCTCCTCCTGGCATGGGGGAAACAAGCAGTTTCTGCAAAAGGTGGGCATGCCAAGTATTTTGGTGCCCCAAAAGGGGATGGAGGGAGGAGAAGCAAAGGGTAGGGTCTGTTTGCTCTGCTCCAGGGTGAAGCAATGCTGGAGGAGCCATGCTGGATCTCTCACCTCACAGCCCGGACAGATGGACAGCTTGTTCCTGAGCAGCTCTGCATCCGGCATCTTTCTGTTCTGTTCCAGAATGATGAACAAAAAAAGTGTCATGCAATTCTCATCCCCACAATTCCCTGCTACCCCCTTTTTCCTCACAACCTCCCTGCTGCCTTTCTCCCCTCACCATCCCTGGAGATTTCCAGCACCCCCAGGGGGCACTACCACCCACTTTGGGAATCACTGTTCTAGGACATGGGTATATATATATATATATATATATATATATATATATATATATTATCCTGCTTTTATGTTATTTACACTGAATAAAGTAAAAAAAAACAACAACAGCCAAAACACAGACATTCCAAGCAAGCAACTAAGCACACACACACACACACACACACACACATCAGTAATAAATTCTCACAGTAAACTTTACAGAACACAACTGCAATCCTATGTCCAATTATTTGGGTGTTCCACTGAACTCAGTGGTATTTACTTCTCCCTGCATAAATTCAGATTAATAAAAGTTTTTAGTAGCAGAAATGCAACTTCCTACTTTTACTGAAAGATGCTAAAATCTTGCAAAAATGTTTTAGCATTTAAACAGCCATCACAGAGTAGGAAGCATATCAAAAGAAAAGGAAAGAGGCATGCTTCCTCTGGTTGATTATTCTCATTCCCTAACTTCCTCTATGCTAATCTGTCATGAACAATCATACAGCTTGAAAGCTTTCTTATTGCTCCATTCACTTGTCAGAGCAAGAACTGTTTTTTAAATCATCCTGATGTTCAGTAATGAGACATACATGGGGGGGGGAGTCCCAAAGTCTACCTCTTGCATCTTTTTTTTTTCTATTTCATCATTCTGTGTGGAACCCAAATTGCAACAAACTGAACCAGCACTATTTGATGCACATAGCAGAGTATGCTTCTTTTATTGTCATTCTGTCTTAGCTTTTTTAAAAAACCACTTCAGTGGAATCAGTCCATTTTAGCAGCACTGAGCACTGGCTGCACTGTGGTAATTTATCCTGCCCTTTCAAATTGTTTCAGGGCCTGTAAATTGTGCAATGAAGTGGCAGAAATGGATATTTAGGCCAGTCTTTCATTTGAAGTTGCCCTTGTATTTTACAGTTGAACTCAGTTATCCACAAAACAGGCAGTGAATTTTCTCCAGAGATTTCTACATCCTCTTCACTAGCCAAGGTTGGACAGGGATTTTTTGGGTGCATCTGTGTGCTTTTTAAAATTTAAATTTAGTTTAAATCCCATTTCTGAATGGGATTTCACTAGTGCGATCAGGTCCTATGCTATGTTGAGTCATGCAGGTTTGCAGCCAATGAATTTGTAAAACCATTTCCCCAAAGATTGCTACATAGACTGGGTATGTTTATCTTTTTTATTGTTTTAAATATCTTAACTGGAAGTAATTTCAGGTGCTACAGGCAGAGAATGCAGCTAAAACATGTTAAACAGTGTGAACAAAAATAAACTTGTCTATTGTGTGAAGTCACCACACTGTGAGCAAAAAAAACCATCAAAGTAATCCCCTGCTGGATTATTATAATTCACTGTGTATATTATATCCCATTCATCCATGCAAATTTAAACTTGGAATTAAGTTTAAATTCATTATTTGCTATGCTGTTCTCTCCATTCAGATACATGGGGTTGCATTGTGCATTTTTGGAGAGTTTTACACACACACATTCTCTCTCACTATTTCCTTTACTGCGTAGGAACAAATCATAATATTAACAAGTATTCCATTAGCAAGTACAGTGGACCTTCCACATTCACTGGGGTTAGGGGTGAAGGACTCCCATGAATGTGGAAAAGCCACAAATAAAAAACAACCACTATTCTTTTTAACTGAGAGAACACTTCTTTAGGAATTTCTAGGTCCTCCAGTGCAGCTCTATGGGCAGCATCTGCCATAGGTGAATCATAGAATTATACTGGAGGACCTACAAATGCTTAGAGGAGCATATTCTCCAGGAACTTCTATGTTCTCCAGCAGAACTCTATGGCCAGCCTCTGTCAGAATTTCACTGGAGGACCTAGAATTCCTAGAGAGAACATGTTAATCAAAACTGCAAATAAGCAAATCCACAAAAGTGAAAGCTGCAAATGTGGAGGGACAACTGTACTCCATTTCATTATTTTGGGAGTTATTCTGCTGCATTAAATCTGCAATTCTCACCACACTTTGTAGGAGGCAAGTCCCACAGAACATAGTAAGACTTATTCCAAGTAAGGATGCCTAGGTATTTCTCAAATGTTTCTCAGGGCAATGGAGATTGTATTTTATTTGTGTTTTGTTTTTTGGAAAACACATTTCAGGATTGCTCAGACTAAATTAACAGATTTTTTTTCTTTTACAGAATTTAAAATCCCTTCCTTTGCTGTATATAAATTATGGAAATGCATGCACAGCCAATCTCCTTATTGAAACAGCTGAAATAATATATACAATTAGGTCTCTTCTTACACTCACCTGCATTTTTACTAAATGTTTCAAAGCATATATTTTCAGTTTGGTAATAGGTGCTCTCTTTCTTTTTGCTTTGAATTCACATAAGAAGCTGTTTAGTTTGTTCCATCAATAAATGTATCACCGGATTGCTTTTTGTTTTGTTTTGTTACAACCTTGAAAACATCAAATGCAACACAAAAGTCTTTGTTCTGTGGTATCAATAAGAGCAGAAATTCTAAAGAATGGGAGCAGGGGATACCACCATGGCTTAAAAGGTCTGTGGTACTTTCTTGTAAACTCAGGTGCAATCAGTTTCTCTGCTGTTTTTCAAAATCCCTTTCTGATGGCCAGTGCTTTATGGCAGAAAACCTCAAGCTTAGGAGTGGTGAATTATAGCAGTAGCATTGTGTGGCAGAGACGAGTTGCTCCTATGCTGAAGTTGGCAATGCTTGAATGTGGCTTTGGAATTAACAAGAAAAATGTGTTTCCTTTTTGTATGCTTCTCTGTAATGCCTGGACTATTTGATGATGTTTGTGTCCCTCTCACTCAGCCTTGAGATACAGAATCTTCCACTGCTGGAACAGATGTGTCAAAATGAGCAAATAGCAAATGTCAGGATTTTGCTTTCTGGCCTCTGTCCCTACTTGTCCCTACATGCAAACACTGGTGGTGCAGACTGTAAACACATCTTTTTAAGTGTATGCACATAGATTCCCTTTATCTGGACTATTTGACGATGTTATTACTCTCTTCTTCCCATATTCATGGGAGTTAGGGGAATGAGACCCCCATGAATATGGAAAAATCACAAATAACTCTGCCCCCTCCCACTCAATTAAAGGGAGGGGTGCACAGGGGAAGAGAAAGGTGCCTCTGCTATTTTTCCCCACCCTCCTGTCCCTTTAATTGCTTCCCTGCCCCTTTCCCATCCAGATCACTTCCTTCCCCAGGAGATCAGGCAGGGAAAGAGAGGAGGATCTGGTGGGCAGTGATCTGGCAAGAAAGGGGTCCGGGGAGAGGAATGAAGGCTCCTCCTCTGTTTGCCTGTCTGCCCACCCCTTGGACAGCCCAGGGAATGGTGGGACTGGCAAAGGGCCCCAGGGGGATGGAGGCTGCTCCACCCTTTGCCAGCCCCATTGCTCCCTGGACAGTCTATGGAGTGATGGGGCAGGCAGAGGGTCCCAGGGGATGGAGTATCCTCCTCCATTTGCTAGCCCCATGGTCCCTTGGGCAACCTAGGGAGTGATGGGGCAGCCAAAGGGACTTGGGTGGTGGAGGTTGCTCCTCCCTTTCCCAGCCAGGTCGCTGCCTAGCCGGCCAAGAAACAAATGGAGTTGGTTCCTGGGCTTTTTTCTCCTGATGAGAAAAGTCCAGGAGGGAGGGGAAGGAGGAATGCCCGGGCTAGTGGCCTTGACCTCAAAAATAATCAAAATCGTGAGAGTGAAGGCCACGAATCTGGAGGACTGACTGTATTTGCTATCAACTTAACTTATACAAACCTATGAATGAGAGACTTCCAACAACAACAACAGTTAACAATGCAAGACTTATTCTGTACAAATGTATGGGTGGGATATATAGAAAGTGAAATATTAATTGAACAGTTATGGACAGCTTGCTGAGGTTTTGCAAACTCAGGATTGTGGCTTCCTTCATGGAATCAAGCCAAAGTAATACAGTCTCCCTCTTTTCCTACTGCCTTCCACCTAGTTTTATTGTCTTTTCCAAGAAGTCATGTTGTCTCATGATGTGTCCAAAGTATGATAGTTTCCATTATGGGGTCGTTCCCACTTACCTATAAAGCAGGTCATGATCTAAATTTAGGGTGCATTGTTCCCACTGAAGTTCGAATTTAATCTCCATTACCCCTCATTCGTTCCCACAGCATCTTGAATTAGAATTGAATTAAAATGTTTAAACAGGATTATCAGCCTATAATTCGGATTAAAAAAATAGTAGGTTATAACGCGAGTTATTTTTGAAAGCGGGGTACGATTCGCTGTATCCAAATGGGAACGAAAGGGTGTCTGATTCGGGAACCTGGAGATGGGAGGAGCAGCGCTCAAGGGGCTGGCCTGGGGGTGTCACCCTCTTTGTTCTCTTTCTGCATCGCCAGTGCCATTTTCTTCAATTCGCATAGACTTTCCCCCGGTGGATTGCAACCTCCACTCTGCTCCTCATTCATAGACTGATGTGTGAGGAGAGCCATTGAACACCATTTTAAACTATTTTTTCTTTTTTCACCTCTGCCTGAGCACCAGAGCAGCAGATGGGCTTTGCAGTACATGCCTGCTTTATCGCCCTCCAAACAGCCCAAGGAACAATGGGGGAGGCAAAGAGATTTTGGGAAAGGAGGCTCATTCCAGAGGAACTATGGGATGGGCATTGCAGAACATCCCTGCTTGATTGCCCTCCAAACAGCCCAAGGAGCAATGGGGGAGGCAAAGCAATTTTGGGGAATGGAGAGCCTGGACGCCCAGGGATCTAAGGGAGGGGATCGAGTCTTATCTTCTCTCTTCCCCAAAGATTCTCTCCCTAGTAATGAAGCCCGCTGCCTTCTCCTCCTTGATCCAATTTGCCAAGCCTCCTTCTAGTCTGGGGAGGCACAACAGAAGAGCCTCGGATTTAGCCGATTTTCATTGGCTGCCCCCCTCCCAAAAAAACCCAAGACATGTGACGTCTGAAGCCTAGGCACTTGATTGACAGCTTGTGGACACAAATGGGAACGGGGAGCAAGTTAATCCGCTTTAAAATAAAGTGATTTAAAATAAGCAAAAACAGGGTCTAAATGAATCGAGGTAATTTGCCCTTTTTGGTAATGGAAACGATGGAAAAAATTCAAATTATTCCCGGGACATAATCCGAATCAGAATCGCTCCAATATAATCCGTTTTATCTGCCAAGTGGGAACATCCCCTTAGTTATTTTTTCTTCTAGTGAGAATTCATGCTTGATTTGCTCAAAGACCCATTTATTCATCTTTTTAGCGGGCTGTGGTGTCCACAGAACTCTTCTCTAGCAGCACATTTCAATCCTTGATTCTCTTCCTTTCATTATTCTTCATTATCCAGCTTTCACACCTGTACACAGAAACTGGAATTACTACAGTTGTCAGGGCTATATCTCTGCGTAAATTAAGGATGTGCATTGTATCGATATATTAAGCATATCTATTGTATCTTGATAGGGCTGTTACACAAACTATACAATTTATTTCTGGAAATTAGAGGAGATACCAGTGGCTGGCCTCTATTCCCCACCCTTGATTTCTGTACAGAAAACAGTGCCACAAAAGGACAACTGAGAAGGAGCATGGAAATAAGGTCGATTGAGGAATTTGACCTGTGTAAATACTAATGTGAAGTGACATGATTTGCACTTCCCAATGCAAAATATAAATTCCACTTTTAATCTGACACTAAACGTTCTAATATACTTCCCCCACCTTGCACAATCAAAGTACATTTCAAAATTCATGCTTTCAGAGTTATATCTAGAAACATGCATTTGAAGTACAGGGATGGAAACAATAATTTAAATAAAATATTAATAAAATTGTACAAAAGGTGGTTTCTTGGATACTGGAAAGCCCTGTCAAGAAGAATCCTAAACGGATGAGAATCTTTGGGAGGAGGAGAGGGAATTGTTTTTCTACAGAGAACTATTGAAAACTTGTTCACTTGATTTTTTTCTTCAATGGATACAGTATTTCACTTTCTATATATTTCACCCATGCATTTGTTTGTACAGAATAAGTCTTGCATTGTTAACTGTTGTTGTTGTTGTTGTGTACTTTCAAGTAGTTTCCAACTTCTGGTGACTCCAAGGTGAACCTATCATGGGGTTTCCTCAGGTTTAGATTGTGTGAGTTGCCTAAGGACACCAGTGGGTTTCCATGGCTGAGCCGGGAAGCAAACCCTGCTTGCTAGAGCTCTAGTCCAATGCTCAGACGACTACACCACACTGGCTCTGTGCATAGTCTTTGAAAACCTTGGCTCTCTATACCTTTTTTGCAGTGAGGAGAAAAATAGTCATATTATTTCTTCTTGCCAATGAGAATTAAATGTATGCTGATTGACATATCTATTAGCTGTGGTAAAATTTTGATTTTTTTGTGTGTTCATGAACTGCTACTTCTTTCATGCCTCACCATTTGTTATACTGGCAAAGACTGATGGAAACAACATCCTGAGATCCAAATTTTTCCCAGCCTTCACGTATTTTGATATATATATATATATATATATATTTAAAAATGTATATATTGAGGGGGAAATGTGTTTAGAAGATTGAAATATATATCCCAGAATAACTGGGAAAGATGAAGGTGTAGATGTATGGGTTAACTAAAGCTTGGAAAAATTAATACTCATGCACCATGTTCAATTTCTGGGTGATTCTAGGAGTGGTAATCCAAGAAACCCTTTGGCCAGGATTGGAAATACACTGACATTTCCTGCAGGGGAATCAGATTGTGTTTTCTGTTGCCTCTGTTATTTGTCACACCCAAAGCCACTCTGTCTTTAAACAGTCTTCAAGTGGGGCAAAGGGAGGTATTGGTTTTATAATAGTCTCAAGGATTCTGAAACTTTTTCATATAAAAGTTCAGAGCTGCTGCTTGTTAAATGTCTACTTGGCATGCTTTTGATATTTTGAATTGTTCTCTTCTACACAGATGTGAGAATTCCTGTTCAATATATCAATGTCTCATTCTGGGTAATAACAGGACTCTCTATCAGTGCCCTGCTGTTTACACAACTCAGTATTGTTTAGGCATAATTTAGAGACAGGGTTGTAGCTAGACAAATGGATGAGTTAGAACCGCTAACTTCATGAAAAATGCCAGTCCTCTTATTTTCCTGCAGGCCCCTTCAAGTCACAAGCTGGTGTCATTTCTCATGGTAGGAAGTAGTGAGTAATTCAGTCAGCCATGAAAGATCAAGTGAGTCATACAATTTCAGATAATGTAAATCCATTCATATACCTGTTTCTATAACGAAATATCTGTTTATCTGTCTTAGTGAGTACAACAAGTTTCACCAGAAGAGATTGTCAGGAGTGCCTACATGATTCACAGAACATTAATGCACAGCCAGAAATAGACATGACAGAATTCCTTGCATACAGAAAAATCAAAATTGTAGCTAGGCCTCATTAAACTTTTCACCCCACCATGGCATTCCTACAGATAAGAGAATAAGAGCAAACCTTTCCTGTGAGAAACTGATGGCCTTCCATTCTCGTACCTTTCAGCCTAGCTGGGAGGAATAGAAGGAGGACTCTTCTGAGATTTCCTTCTGTGCATAATGGCTTTCTTCATCTAGCTCTGTAGTCATCTACATCAGTCTCTGCTTGCAGCCACATCTTTCACCTCTTCTCAGTGTAGGAAAGTCCCCACATAAATCTGACAGAAAGTGACCTCCATAAGAAAATGTTTCTATGGCTTTGGAGGCCATTATGGTAGTGAAAGAGATACCTCTCTCTTCTATGGAGTACCTGCTGCATTTACTTGATTACCAATAACTTTCCTGGCTTTGTGTCAGATGTCTTAAATCTTTCAGAATGTAGTGTCCTTGATTGAAGTCCTGAATTAATACACTTTGTATCACCAATATTCTTTTCTTTTTTCTTTTTTGTCTTTTTTTCAGTCATACTACACAGTCATATACTCTCCAACAGTCTCTATTTCACAGGAAACAACCTGCTTAATCTGTTCTCATATTACTTTTTTTTAAATGCTGTTTTTAAAATGTCCCAGTTTCACTCTCAAGCTTGCACTTTCCTTCTTCTTCCTTGGTTTATTTTCATTGTTGCAAACTGAGTTAAAAATGCGAAAATAGTTTCTACTAATCCAGAAGGTGAAGATGAGAGGAGCTGGCAGAATCATGTCCTTCTCTGTAGACTCAGGCAAAAGTAGCCTCTCCTAGCTTGTCTTTCCTTCCTCATTAACAACTTTTGCCATCTTGATCACACTCTAGTGTTGCTTGGCTCCATGAGTCCTGTTTTCCATCTGTGAAATGTTGGAGGATATGCAACCATAGAACTATGATTCTACTTTAACTGTTGTGATTTTAGCCTATTGAATCTTAGTACAAGTAGAACCATAATGTAGTAATAATAATAATAATAATAATAATAATAATAATAATTTATATTCCACTTTTCTCCGAAGGAATCAAAGTGGATTCCAACAGTATAAATAAAACATCAAACAATTAAAAATTACATTTAAAAAAACCCAAGTCCCCAACCCTCCCTCCAATCATAAAAACAATGATCAACTCATAAAAAGAGATTAAACATCCAAGAATTTAAAACTATCCAATAGAAATACATTAAAATTTTGGGCAGATTAGCATAAGAAATGAATCTTCCTCAAGAGGAGGGGGGACAGGGGTGATGAAATCAATTAATTTTGGTGTCGGTATCATTAAAGGGGGGAGGCAAGTCTACTGGATCTAATGGATCTAACCCAGTCTGGGAAGGCCTGCCAAAAGAGATCCCTCTTAATAGCCCTTTTAAAGGCTTCCAAGGTGGTAAGATGGTGGATATCGTCTGGCAGGTTGTTCCAGAGCCTGGGAGCGGCTGATGAGGAGGTCCTCTGGGTCGCCACTGAAGGTCTGGTCTTCTTAGGTTGTAGCAGATTCTTCCCAGAAGACCAAAGTGTGCAGGGAGGATTGTATGGAAGTAGGCGCTCACACAAGTAGTCAGAACCCAAGCCATGTAGGGCTTTAAAGGTTAGAACCAAGACCTTGTACCTTGCCTGGAAACCAGTGGAGAGATTTTAGAACCGGTGTAATATGGGCAGTTCTAGATGTGCCCGTGACCAGCCTGGCTGCCATATTTTGTACCAATTGAAGTTTCTGAACTTGGCACAAGGGTAGCCCCATGTAGAGCGCATTGCAGAAGTTGAGAGTTTACCAATGCATATACTCCTGTTTCAAGGTCTCCCTGCTCCAGGAAGGGGTGCAGCTGGTGTATCAGCTGAAGCTGATAGCAAGTGCTCCTGAGCGTCACATCCACCTGAACCATCAGTTGAAGTGAGAAATGCAGGAGCACCCTCCAAACTGCAGACACTGAGTCCTTCAGGGGAAGTGTGACCCCCATCCAGAACTTGCTGGCATAACTCCATTTCCGAATTATTACAAGTACCTCCATCTTACCTGGATTCAATTTGAGTTTGTTTTCCCTCATCCAGTCCATTACTGCACTAAGACCGTTATTAATTTTGTCATGTGAATGGGACCTTATTGTAAAGACCAACAATAGCTCATAGCAAAACATTAGGTGAAGTGTGGAAGATGAAATAATCTGAAGCACTTTGCAAAATGTGACACATACCTAAAACAAAGCAAAACAAACTTCCAAAGAATGTAGCTCAGGGTTGAAGAGAAACAACTGGATTTTATTGCCACATTGTTGTTCATTATGTTGCTGTGTAATCACAGTAGTTATGTAGCTACAAAGTGAATCCCAGCCTGACCTGCCCAGTCTCTATTTACAGATTAACAATGTCTGTGATTAATGGTGGGGTCTATTGCCCTGTTGCTCCAGAAGCAGTTGACTAATGTCCCCACTCCATTGCATGAGCATTCTATTGTGATAGGTAGAAACAGGGTCCTTGGTGTAAGCCATCTTTGTAGCAGGTATCACTTGCATGGGGCTGTGTGAAAATGTCAGTCAGCCATTTCCTGACTGACAGGGGGACATAACTCTCATTAATTGCAGTGGCTGCTGATCAGTAAGTAGGTCCTTATCCATTCCCCTAAATGAAGGAATACATAGAGGTCACAAATACAAAGCAGTCATAAAGGTGTAACTCTTGGTTACATACTCTTAACTACCCAGTAGGATTCTGGCCAAAATTCTATCTGGTGTATTTGTGTGTGAGCTGTGTGTTGAGTTTTAAAATAGATAAAGCAAGAGGCAAGAAGTGGCAAAATTCTAACAAATTGTCATACAAACAAGTGGAAGTGTTGCACTTGAAAAATGTTCTTTGTGTTTGTTTCTCTGGCTCAGTTGCTGAATATATGAAGAGTGCACCCATTAATCCATCCAGCCCTGCTCTGTCCACTTCAACTGACAATGGTTTTCTTGGGTTTAAAATGCCAATCTTTCGTAACATCTTTTTCATGAGTTCCTCTTAACTGGAGTTCTCAGAGATTAAAGCTCAAGACATTTCCCATGAATTGTTTACAGGCTGTTTTTTTAAATACATGTTTTTCCTTTGTTTTTATTTTACTTTAACTTTGCACTAGACTTCCAAGTAATTGATTTCAAATGACATTCTGCATTCTGTCTCCAATGTCTTCATATTTGGTTGTTATTTCTGATTCTTTTCCAGTGGTGTATATATGTAAAGATTACATGCACCTAATTTCCATGCAAACATGATAAAATGTGAAGTGTATTTTGTGAGAAAATACTACAATCTACCCCACATGTACAAATGAATACATGTTGACCTGTCTCTGAACCATCAGAACATTTGCAAAAGAAGGATCACAATTGTATACTGACATGTGCAGGGTCTAATTTTTCAAAATTTCTTTGTAAATCCATGAAGCTCAGAAATGTCTTCGTATAATGTTTCAAAAGAGGTGGCACATCTCTTGTCTTTGGCTTCACTTGCCCACTTCGCCAGTCCACAAAACCTGAACACACATGTTGACCAATCCTTTTCATTGTAACAGTCCTTGTCAAGGCATTCCAAATTCTGATCGAGGGGACAGTCCAAACCCCTTCCAGACCTTGGACAAGTTATTTGTTTGAAGTACAAGTCTCAGCATTCAGTAGGAACTCTGGGAACTGATGTTCAAAAGAGTAACTTGGCTGAGTTCTACCTCCTCACTTCCAAAGCTTTTCCTGTTGTACTAGATAGAAGGCCTGAACATAAACTTGCAACCACATCTAGCAGAAAACAGTTACAATCCTAACTGTAACTTTATTCAGGCAAATGTGGTTGAGACCTATTTTTAGTCCTCTTCATTAATACAGGGAGACTATTGGAGTAGGGAGCAGGGAGCAGGGAGCAGGGCCAAGGCACACACTATCATCTCCCTTTCACTCTTAGAATTCTAAATGCTTGAGGAAGTCTCTCTCACACAATAGAAAAACTGAGAGGAGAAGAAAGAAAAGAGGTCTGAACATTTTGCAGATGAGGAGGAGGTTGTAGAAGCAGGAGATGCTATAATCTAGATTAGGGTGCTGAGATGGTACAAACTGGATTAGAGTGGAAGAGTAGGGCTGAGATCCTACATGTGTGCACAGCTCTGCATATGGAGTTCCACACCCTCCTACTGTCAGGCAGCTATCAACCCTAAAAGCCCTCCTTCTGCTGTCACATACCAGTGGGGAAGGGAGGGATGACAATGCAAATCACAGATAAGCAGCTGCCCTTAGCTGGTGGGGGGGGGGGAGGTAGGTGCTTTCTCAAATGGACTGTTTCTACTTTTTCCTTCCCCTGATTCTCAGAGCAATTGGATGATCATGGTTTGGATCTCATCACCCCCTCTCTCCCTTCCCTCTAGTAAGAAGGAGGTGCAATAGCTTTATGGGACTTGAGAGTTGCCAGGTATTGTAGACATTTGGATGCCCTACTGAAAAATGGCATTGCACATACATAATCTGTACTAACACATGTGTAATAATGGTGTGCTGGTGTGCTGGACTTTGCTTATGAACAATGTGTTATTCATACTGCTGCATCCATGGCTCTTTGTCTGAGTTCATGTATGTATTTGGGACAGCAAGAGTTCCAAAAAGGACACTTGGTAGAAGAATGGGTGCATCCCTCTCTTCTAGAAATGTCACATGAGTGCTTTGCCAAAATAGTTCATTTCCATGATTCTCCCCTCCCTCCCAGAAAAGAGGCAGTCACAGATATGTACCACTGAAGTGTGACTGGGTATTTGCAAAGGGCCCTCCTGTCATAGGTAGCACATTACCTGTCTGGTGGAAGAAGGTAGGGGTATGCCTGTTTCTCTCCCCACTGGAAGAGTCTTGAGGGTCTGACAAGTATATGAAGTGGGTCTTTAATTTCTGGAGTTGTTGTCATGATGTCCTTGGCTGACCTCAGCTATTCAGAAAGGGACTGAAATCTTCACTTGTCCTTTCGGTAGACTTTTAAAAGAGGCAAAAGCATTCCAGACATTCTAGCAGATAAGTATGATTGCTGCTCCAAGGATCTTTAAAAAAGGGAGGAAAGAAATCTGAATAATGGATTTCTGTTTATCGTTTACTCCAGAAATGTCAGATAGATATTAGCTTCACTTTTATAGTCACTGAGAAATTCATCATACATATGAAATTGAGAAGAAATGAAGCATCTTGGTGTTCAGAGAAAATATGCAGGAGATTCTGTTGGGGGGGAATTGTCTGCTTTTTGTGATCTGTCTGCCTAAACCTAGTGTGGACATTAGATAAAAGGCAGAAAAAGCAATTTGGATAACTAATGTAAGATATACTGTCAATGCTTTACAAGTAAGTATGTGTATATATATGTTTGGTAATGAGCTGAAAATTTATGCTACCGAAACATTACCAACTTCCAAGGTGACATGATAACTTCATATCATCCCATTAACAAATAAACTGGCTTACCACTTCCAGCTTGAATTCAAGATCCAGGATGCCTCCGGATGTTATCATACAAATCGCTGCCTATCTAGCCGAGATGCCACTGCCTGGATGCATCCCAGATCGAAGCCTTGCTCAGCCAGTACTTTTTTGAAATTGGAGGGCTTCTTACTTCAAAAATTGGGATAAGCTCCAAAGATTCATAGAAGCATAGAATCATAGAGCTGGAAGAGACCACAAGGGCCATGCAGTCCAACCTCCTGACATGCAAGAACTCAACACACTCTCAACAGATGACCATCCAGCTTCTGTTTAAAGACCTCCAAGGAAGGAGACTGTACCACACTCTGAGGGAGTGTGTTCCACTGTTGACTAACTCTCACTGTCAGGAAGTTCCTCCTAATGTTGAGGTGGAATCTCTTTTCCTTTAGTTTGCATCCATTGTTCCGGGTCCTATTCCCTGGAGTAGCAGAAAACAAACTTGCTCCATCCTCAATATGACATCCCTTTAAAAATATTTAAGCAAGGCTATCATATCACCTCTTAACCATCTCTTCTCCAGGCTAAACATACCCAGCGCCCTAAGTCTCTCCTTGTAGGTCATTCTTTCCAGACCCATCACCATTTTGGTTGTCATCCTCTGGACATGCTTCAGCTTTTCAATGTGGTGCCCAGAACTAGACACAGTATTCTAGGTGAGGCCTGACCAAGGTAGAATAAAATGGCACTATTACTTCCCTTGATCTAGACACTATATTTCTATTGATGCAGCCTAGAATCGCATTGGCCTTTTTAGCTGCTGCATCTTGTTCAGACATGCAAAAACTTAACAGGATGTGTTAGGGTTTATCCAAGACAACACTTGATCCAAAGGTAGAAATATGAACAAAATGTAACAGTTGCTCAGTCTTTTTTTATTTTATCCATGTGGAGTATGCAGAAGTGCTATATATAGGAGCCCTGCTTCCACCATACTGGCCCCACCAGTTGCAGACCTAGGTCTTTACACATAGGCCTTCCCTGAATAAAACAATTGGCTAATGATTTCTCCCCACCTTAAGTATCATTCTACTATTTACCAGTAGGTTGTTGTTATTATCAGTATTTTAACAATTGATTTTAAGTTGTAATGTGTTTCATCCTTTTTTAAGGGGTGTGGGGTTAGGTATAGTAATTGTACAGACTGTATGTAGTGTATATTGTCTGTCTTTTAATAATGTAAGCTGCTTTGATTGCTCCTGTAGCAGAAAAGCGGGGTATAAATAAAAGTTTTATTTAATTTATTATAGATGAGATTGAAAAATTATTAATAGGAAGGGGGACCAAAAGTCTCAGATTCTCCCATGCAATATATCTACTGGGAGTCATAATGGAGAAAAAAAAACACTTTTACAAACTCTGTTCCAAAGGAGGGGGTATTCATGAAGCTGTATCAATTGTTTATGGAATCCTTCATCCAATAAGGAAATAAAATGGTGAAAAGTGGAGTTGTGATTTTCATTCACAACATTTTTTGGATGGAATTCTGTTGGTGTCATGCACCTGTGTAAATTCTCTCACACATATGACTGCATTTTTTTGCCATTGTGCACTTGATGTATTCAGTTCACAGTTTTATAAATGAAGTTCCACAAATATAACTATTTCACATAGGCATTCTCTCAGCTAGAATAGAGCTATTGAATCAACTGAACTATACATGTGCCAACTCACCATTAAATAGTTGATTCAATGAATCTGCTCTAACAAGAACTAATCAATAAGATTCTAGCCATTCAGTTGTACATTCTTGGATGGGGCATAACTATTCATCAGTGCTTCCATGTACTACTTCATTTATTGGTTTTGCAGGCATATCCAGCGGGCATTCTCTGCTGTACAATGGGACACTAAGCAGGCACATTGGCAGATGAACAGTCAGTTCCACAAGACATATTCAGTAGAAGGGTGGGGTAATACAACCATTTTCAGATATTGGCTTGTATTGTGTATCCCACCAATCACTCCCTCAATGAAACTTGGAAGGGAGAAACACCACAATAGAAACAAAAAGACTTCTTTTTTTCCTGAGAAATGCATATCTGTCGTTAGTGGCAAGTAAAAATGAAGTTGTATGGTTGGGTGTAAAGACAAACATGACAAGGAGAAAATTCTGGGGCTTAGAGTGCCTTTCATATACTGTCAGACCTCCATATCCATGGATTCTTTATCCATGGATTCAACCATCCATGGCTTGAAACTATTAAAAATATAAATTTCAGAAAGCAAAACTTGTTTTTGTCATTTTATATAGGACACAATGTTTTATTATGTCACTGTATATAATGGGACTTGAATTTCCAAGAATTTTGGTATCTATGGGGGTCCTGGAACTAAACCCCAGCAGATACCAAGGACCCACTGTATAAATCGTTTTATTCACAAAATGTGGAGCATGGAGAAATTAAGCAAGTACTTCTGATCCCCAAGTGATGTCTCCACAGTTATTTATGTCATGTCACCAGCCACCAAGCACTAGAAGAGCATGTGAAGAATACCATCATTTGTGGTCTTTCTCTCTCTCTCTCTTTCACACACACACACACGCACACACGCACACACGCACATGCACACATACATACAGAAGTTGTATTTATAAGTCATGACCTATTAAACCTGCTGATAACTCTTTTTGATTAACAATCAAAAAAATCTTACTTTAATCTGTATCCCCTCTGAAAAATGATTTCACTATTCAGATATTGCATTAGTTAAATTGAAAGTAGGAAGTCATGAACTCCCCTCTCATTGATAATCTCCATTGATAATCTCCACTTCCTGCATTAATTGCACACCATAATGTCTGGCTATCATGGCAACAGGGGGATTCTGTAACATTGAATGTATGAAAGCAATGGCATTTTTGCCATTTCCTAACATGTGAGGTAAAACATTGTGGATTACCAGTATTAGCACTATGCAGGCACCTGTTCTTCAAGAATCTGTTTTTTTTAAATACTGAAATTAATTCAAAAGGAGAAGACACAGATTTATAAAAGGAATTTTGGATAGTTTTTTTACTACTATAAACAAGATGATTATTAAATTCCTTTTGGCTTTACTGTTCACCTGTCATGACTCTTACTTTGCCTGAGAACTATTTGTTTGGATAGTTGGATCATGGTTGAGCCAACAGCCTTATTTAAAATTCTTAAAGATCATTCAATTCCATGGAGCAATGTCTCATGCTCTTTGGAAATGTTGTACATCATAAAAGGCAAAGTGGTTTATTTAATTCAGCTTGACATTAATAGTGAGAAATCCCTGAGTTGTAATCCCTTAAATTTGGTTAAATCACTTAGGTCTCAGTTTGGTTTCTTTTTAATCCTGAAAAATGCATAAGGCTTGACTATAATACAGTTTAGCAAAATCAATTTGCAATTAGTATCTGAGCACCAGGTCTTTCAGTTTTGAATGTGTGGGCCAACCAGGTACTTATGTTATAGTGGACTCTCCCATGACATAAGAAGCAGTGTTTTCCTGTAACGTTTCACAGTATAGGAGAAACAGAGTGACTAGAATCCCATTGGTACAATTTTGTAGAATAAAAAGTACAAAAAACTCAACACAAACAACACAATAACAACTACAGACTAGTAATTATATAAACAAACCACCAACAACAAAAATAAAACTAACAAAACATCATAGAAAAGATGACTTCCAACTACTTCTGTGA
This sequence comes from Sceloporus undulatus, assembly GCF_019175285.1. Taxonomy (NCBI): domain Eukaryota; kingdom Metazoa; phylum Chordata; class Lepidosauria; order Squamata; family Phrynosomatidae; genus Sceloporus; species Sceloporus undulatus. The sequence continues at coordinate 6,464,593 of NW_024802934.1, forward strand.
GTAAAATTCATTATACATTCTACCCTCTTTATTCTCTCTATTAATTACTCTTCATCTATATGTTTAACTCATATTAATTAATAAAACTGGCAATCACCTTCATTATTTTTCAAAAAGCTAGCTAACAATTTCCAATCTTTGCAAAATCTTTTTAATGAGTTTCCTTTAACCAGAATTGATAGGGAAAATAGTTTCCAGAAGGTTTATTAGCATAAGCAAAATGACATCAAGAAGTATCAAGATCAAGTGAGTTTCTGTTGACTGAAATATTATTTAATAGTAGCTATTAAGGGTGTGATCTGAAGACAAGCTTGCCATCTTGATTTAATACTTTGAAAAATATGTTGATTCACACTGGACACCTTTGGAGGTCGCCTAAATCAAAATCTTGGTTTAGAAATCTAAGCCTTTGTATGTCTTCCCATTGACATCCATGGGGCAAAGCAACAGCTGTCATAAGTGCTGTATATTTTTTTTTACTTAATTAAGTGAAATTAGGAGACACAGTAGATTGTTCAGACTATATATTGGAGCCTGCCAACTTCAAACAAACAGGTACACTTTGCTTGAAAAGAAGAGGGACATAATTCTTGAACTTGTAAATAATAATAATAATAATAATAATAATAATAATAATAATATTTTATTTATGTTTCCTTGCCTCTCCTGGTTGGATCGAAGCGGGGTTACAGACTAAGTAAAATCACAGTATATGCACTAAAATTCTCTAAACAAATTACTAATAATAATAATAATAATAATAATAATAATAATATGTTTTATTTATAGACCGCTATTCCACAATGATCATAGCGGTGTACAGTAAAAATTGAATACAATACAAATACAAGGTGACAATTAAAGGAGGGAGAAGTCTCGTCCTTCAGGCAGTCCCTGATGTTTCTGGGTCTGCCTGATCGCTCCCTCTGAGGCCAAGATGACAGTTGAAAGAGGGAGGCGCCTCTTCCTTCAGGCAGTCCCTGACGTTGCTGGGTCTGCCTGATCGCTCCCTCTGAGGCCAAGATGACACTTGAAAGAGGGAGGCGCCTCTTCCTTCAGGCAGTCCCTGATGTTGCTGGGTCTGCCTGATCGCTCCCTCTGAGGCCAAGATGACACTTGAAAGAGGGAGGCGCCTCTTCCTTCAGGCAGTCCCTGATGTTGCTGGGTCTGCCTGATCGCTCCCTCTGAGGCCAAGATGACACTTGAAAGAGGGAGGCGCCTCTTCCTTCAGGCAGTCCCTGATGTTTCTGGGTTCTGCTTCGACATCCGGCATCCCTATGCTCCTGAAGGCCAGAGGACAGTGAAAGAGGGAGGCGCCTCTTCCTTCAGGCAGTCCCTCGCCGTTGTGGGTCTGCCGATCGCTCCCTCTGAGGCCAAGATGACACTTGAATGAGGGAGGCGGCCTCTTCCTTCAGGCAGTCCCTGATGTTTGCTGGGTCTGCCCTGATGGCTCCCTCTGAGTGCCACAGAGGACAAGTGAGGAGGGACTCTTCCTTCAGGCAGTCCCTGATGTTGCTGGGTCTGCCTGATGGCTCCCTCTGAGGCCAAGATGACAGTTGAGGAGGGAGGCGCCTCTTCCTTCAGGCAGTCCCTGATGTTGCTGGGTCTGCCTGATCGCTCCCTATCCAGCATGTATTTAACAATTAACAATTAACAATACAATCGGTAAATAAAACAGCATCTCATTCAAGGGGGCAAGTCAGTCGGTATATTATATCATGTCAGGATATGCTTGGTGAAAAAGCTCGGTTTTAACTGCTTTCCTAATTACCTCTAAATGAGGTTGCTGAGTGAATGTCTTCAGGAAGGCTGTTCCACAATCTCAGAGCCCTTATGGAGAAAGCTCTTCGCGAAGTGGAAACCATTTTAGGATTTGTAGTTTCCAATAGATTCTTGCCTGATGTTCTAAGTGTGTGGGGCGGATTATATAGGGAGAAGTGGTCCCGTAAGTAACTCGGACCCAAGCCATGTAGGGCTTTATAGGTAATAACCAACGCCTTGCATTGTGCCTGGAAGCTGATAGGGAGCCAGTGAAGATCTTTTAATATAGGTGTTATGGTCAAATCTCAAAGAACTAGTGACCAGTCTGGCTGCCATATTTTGAACTAACTGAAGCTCCCTAATTTGGTACAAAGGTAGCCCCAAGTAGTGCTCATTGGAGAAGTCTAGGCAAGAGGTTACCAGAGCATGTACCACTGTTTCAATATCCCTTTGGTCCAGGTAGGGTCGCAGTCGGCGTATCAACGGAAGTTGATAGCAAGCACTTCTGGCTGTTGCATCTACTTGGGTATTAAATGTTGGGTGTTTGTGATGATGAGAGTGAGAGAGAACAGGAAGTGATACTTTCTGAATGTTCAGATGAATGAAATCCAATATTGTAGTGATTCAAATTGTATTTTCACTTGTCCTCTTTTATGTCTTGTGTGCATTTCATTTTCACTTATGCATACCTTTCTATAAGAATTGCAAATGATGTTTAGACTGAGATCCTACCTTAACCCTAACCCTAATCTTAACCCGAACCAGGCAATAAGCATAACGCTCTATTTGCACAGTTCCATGTCCTTATACCCATCCAGACAACCATCAAGCTGTAGGAGAGGTCCCTTCTGTTGCTGCTCACCAGTAGGGAGGGAATGGAGTGTGTGTGTGGCAGGGGACACAATCCAGATTATGAAGACAGGGAAGCCACACAAGTATGCTCACAGGAGTGCATCATACTCTTCCTTCCTCACAGAACAGAGAAGTCTAATCTTACTTGTCTGAAATGCATCTGTCCTCTGTCCCCTCCACACCAGAAAGCAACAGTATACTTTTTTGGGGGTTGACAACTCTATGTGGAGAAAGATTTGCTTGGGTACAAAGGGGTACTGAATCACTGTGCCTCATTCAGTAACCAAACCCACACTTGTGGGTGCTTATGTCACCATGAGAGTCCTGCAAAAGGCACTGAATTCCTTTGGAGGTGTGAACGTGCTACTTTCATTGAGACTACAGTAATCATGCTCTGTGAGATGCAGCCTGTGGGGGGGGGGGGGGGGGTGGGTATGTTTAACCAGGAGAAGAGAAGGTTAGGGAATTGTATGGTAACCACATTTAAATATTTGAAGGGATGGCATACTGAGGATGGAGAAAGCTTGTTTTCTGTTGCTCCAGATACTGGGAGATTATCGCATGCAAAAATAAGGCGATTTACCCCTGCTGGAATACAGTCACTTACGGGATGCAATTGGGAATTATCACACGAAAAATGCCACTGATGCTGCTGAGAAACTGCATCCTGGCTGCATTTCTGCCCCTAGCTGCTCTTAGCTTGCTGCTTTTTAAAAACAGGAGCTTCCCATGTCGGCTGAGTGTGGCTGAGAGCCTAGATGCAGCCAGGATGCAGTTGCTGGTGGCATTGGCAGCATTTTTCATGCAATAATTCCCAATTGTATCCTGTAAGTGACTGTATCCTGGCAGGGGTAAGTCACTTTATTTTTACATTCGATAATCTCCTAAAACATGGAGCAATGGAGTCAAACTACAGGAAAAGAGATTCCACCTAAATATAAGGAACAACTTCCTGATGGTAAGAACTGTTATACAGTGGAACACATTGCCTTGGAATGTGGTGGAATTTCTTTCTTTGGAGTTTTTTAAACAAAGGCTAGATGGCCCTATGTTGGAAGTGCTTTGATTGTATATTCCTGCATAGCAGGGGATTGGAGTGGATGGCCTTTGTGGTCTCTTCCAGCCCTATGATGCTATGCTTCTATGGTTTCTTTGAAGCTCTACTTATAATAATACCTTACTGCTGGGAAAATCCATTCCTCCCATCCTCAGCTACTGTGACAACTGCAGCTGAATTTAGAGGAAACATGGAAGTCTGAGCAGTGAGGCAGATGAGATCTTCAATCTGCGTAACTCCAAATTCTTGGTTTTGACCCTTTAAGCCATGGCTCTACCATATCACTCACATCCTGCCAGTGACTCCCATGTTCCAATGATAGAATGTTCTTCAGCACTATCTGGGGTTTTCTACTGGTTTGTCTGTCATGTTGCTGGTATATTTTGATACTTGCTGGTCTTCACCACATCTCAAAGCCAACTCACTGGCACAACTCAGTTATGCAGTTGCACCCTCTAGCAATTTATCAGTTGTAGGTTTTGTTTGTTTGAGTCAAACAGAAAAGGCACTGGAGTGTCACCACATTATATAACATAAATAATTTATGAGATTAACATCCAGTATCTCCACAAAAATTAGAATCAATAATATCGTTTGACTTTATCCTGAAATGATGTAATCTTCCTTTTAATTCTTTTTGCCATAATGCCTCTTTTCTTTTAAGAGGAAGTTTGTTTTTTAAAAAAACACACCAATGAATCCTTCATAGCAAATACTAAGTGTTAAGTTTTACCTAAATCCACAGTGTGTGTGTTTCTGGGCTAAACTAGTAGCTATGAAGAAAATAAAATCTTCAAAGCACTTCTCCCCAATTCAGAATTTACTTCTTATGTGTGTTTATACTTCACAAGTCCTGACCATGTAGTGACAATGAATCTGATATTCTTTCCTCCATGTAGCAAATTATTTTAATTACCTGTGCAAAGGGTAATTGCCCTAATCAACAGAGGTTGGGGGTCATCTGAGAACATTTATTTTGCAGTTTATCCATTTTAAGGTGTGTACTTTCCATGTGTATTTTGGAAACTCTTACTACATGAGAAGAGTGTCTTTGAGTATTTTTTTTGAATTCTTTTGACCTGAAGGTTTAAGAATTAATATATTCATTTTTGCAATCAAAGCCAAACTGAATATTAATGCAACATTCCAACTGAACTCTTGCATGAAAACAAGATATTTGTAAAGTGTATAGAATAGTTCTGTTTTTTATATATAAAATGAGAAAATATAATATGCTCAATAAATATTGAAAGTTCTTGGCCTCCTGCAATGCATTTGATATTGAAACATGCCTACTGGCATGCTATGAAGTGGAGCCCCTCCTTTATTTTCCCATTTCTTGAATGAATTTGCACCTTTGCTGTAGCTATTCCACTTTGCACTCCATCACACAATTATTCTAAAACAAATTCAATATAGGAACTATAAAGAAATGTATGCAAGGGAAGCTGTTTGAACAGCAGGTACAGTTATGTTAGATTAATGAAATTGGAATTTATTTTCATAAATATGTGTCTATGTATCTGAGTGTGTGTGCACACGCACATGTGTTCTTGTGTGTGTGTGTGTGTGTGTGTGTGTGTGTGTATACATACACACACCGCATATACATGTACAGCTAAAATCTCTAAAAAAATTATTATTTTGTTGTTGCTTTTGTGCTTTTTTGTACTCCTGTCATCTGTGATTTAAGTACAAACCACCGATGCACAAAGTGTCTCCCATGTAACTGATACATAATATAATGTAAGTTTAGTAAACGTATTTTAGACCAGTATTTTATTGTTTGTTTGGTGATAAGAATAAATTTAATTTAGAAGTTTATTGCACACATTTTCCAGCCCGATCTGTGCACTGGATGGGATTGGGCTGGAACAAGGAGAACTGGGTTTTACTGCACACAAATTTGCTGCTGCACTGCTGTCTGACCAGGATCCATCCTCAAGCAGTGTTGTGGAGGTTGATTTTGCTAAGACAGAAGGGTGCTTGGGGATGGATCTTGGTCAAATGGCAGTGCAGGAGCAAATTTGTGTGCACTAAAACTGATTTCTCCCCGTTCCTACCCAATCCCATCCAGTGCACGGATCGGGCTGGAAAATGAGTGCGATAAGCTTCTTAGTTAAAGCAAAGTATATGTATTAGCTATCTTCTCCCTTTTACTTGGAAAGTGGGCTTCAAGGTGATTTCAGTTCTAGAAGAGGACTGGAATTGTTTTTGAGCCGCTTGTACATGTCTGCTTAGCAAAATCCCCCTTAAGAATAATTTCTGGATAATTTTGAGAAGTAGGTGTGGATGCTAATGTTAATTTATGGTCAGGATAACCTTGTGAAGTGAATAGGTCCAAATAAATCCAGGAACCATTATGAAAGGGATCACAGTTTATTAGTATTACACTTGGTCAGCTTGTAAAAAGTCCTAGATTTAATCAATGCCATCTCTAGATAAAAGCACTAGATAATGGATCATGTTAAAAAAAAGAGAAAGAAACCCTTCTGAACTTTTGTACTTTACTAGATACTGATATAAAGCCACTCTGGTGTAGTATGCAAAACCCCATTTCTCCATAGGTTCAAGTCACTATGTTTTGTTCCTGATACAGGCCACATCCTGTTATTTTCACTACAGTATGGACATGGCAGGAAGTACTAATGGAGCTAATAGAACATGGAAGTAAATTTTTACACGTAGGCCCCATTCCTACTGGGCTATAAAGTGATGAATCTCACTGCGAGTCTGGCTTGGATCAAGTTCCTGAGTTGTATTTGAAACACGTCCATCATTCCCATTACAAAAGGGAGCAAACTGACTCGGTTTTTCTTGGCCCATGTTCTCGTTCGCATTGATATTTCTCTGTTGTATTTTGATGTGGACTTTTTTGGTCTCCATTCCCATTGTAATGTAAACCACCTGGAGAGGAGGGCAGTGACTGACAGGGCCAGACTCCTTTCCCCAAACCCCAGCTAAAATCACATTGTTATTTCACAGCAGCAGAAACATTCTCACTCTTGTCATCATTTTGCATACTCACAAAATTGGATTTCATTGTTGGATGCTGGATGCACCTGCTGTTATCTTTCATCACCATAAATAATTTTAATTTTATTTGCACTCTGTGGCTCTCCTTGCATCACAACAGAAATTATAGGATCATAGAACTGTAGAGTGGAAAGGGACTGGAAGGGCTATTTATTCAAACCTCCTGCCACAACAAAAATCCACAGCTAACACAGTCCTGAAAAATGGCCATTGAACCTGTTTAAAAAGCTCCCACAAAGGTAAGCCTACCACCGTCCAAGGCAGTCTGTTCTCCTATTAAACTTCTCTTACCATCAGGAATTTTGTCCTAATGTTCAGTTGAATTAAAATATTAAAATAAAGCTATTGTGTTTAGCTTTGTGCATTAGTTTAATTGCCTTTATCAACTTAATAAATAATAATAAAATAAAACTTTTGTTTCTGTCTTGCTTTTTGTTGAGACAATCAAAGTGGCATACAAAAATTATAATACCTCAATATAAACATAATATCTCCCCCTTCAAAAAGGATTAAACAGTGTAAGGGTAAAATTCAACAATTAAAAACCAAAACGATAACCAAGGCCAATAACCGATAACCATGAGCCAAGTCATCACATGTGTGGGGGAGTCTTGTGTGGCCGAATTTTTTTTTATTCTGGGAAGGCCTGCCAGAAGAGATCTGTCTTAATGGCTTTCTTAAAGATGTCTAAATTAGTAATTTGATGGATCTCGTCTGGTAGGCCATTCCATAAGTTGGGAGTGGTTGCAGAAAATGTCCTCTGGGAGGTTGCCATCAGTCTGGCCTTCAAGGGCTGCAATAAATTCCTCCCAGAGGACCTGAGTGTATGGGGCAGATTATATGGAAGCAGGTGATCCCTTAAATAATAATAATAATAATAATAATAATAATAATAATAATAATAATAAATTTTATTTCTATTTCCCGCCTCTCCCTGCTGATCGAGGCGGGATCACAACAGTAACAGCAATACAAATAAGTTGGGCCCAAGCCATGTAGGGCTTTAAAGGTGATAATCAACACCTTGTACTGTGCCCAGAAACTAATTGGCAGCCAGTGGAGTGATTTCAGTATTGGTGTTATATAATCACTCCTGGTTGTTTCTGTGATCAATCTGGCTGCCATATTCTGTACCAATTGGAGTTTCCAGATTAGGCACAAGGGTAGCCTCATGTAGAGCGCATTGCAAAAACTGTGTCTTGAGGTTACCAGTGCATGTACTACAGTTTCGAGATCCTCTGGTTCCAGGAAAGGGCGCAGCTGGCGTATCAGCTGAACCTGATATTTACCAATCTAGGCAATAGCACTGTTTGATAGAAGCTATATTTATACTCTTAATGAGATGATTATTTAGACCACTTGCTTAGGTGTCTTACTAAATAATATTGTCACCAGTTTTTAATTCTGAATATGCCCATACTTTTTGATATTGGAACTCTTATCTTATCAGCCAGTCAATAATATCCAAATTCTGTGCTCCGGGCTATAACAGACTAAATTCAACTCTAATCCCAAATAGAGTAGAGCCCTTAGAAAGAATGGGATTTACACAAGTGGTGACAAACAAGTCCCAGTCATTTCAGGGGGTTGTAAGAGAAACTCTATCCAGGCTCACCCCACAGTTCCTGTTGTTTGGCTCCCTGTCACTCACCATGCCCATTTACCATGAGGATCCTTCCCTGGATCTGGTACTCAGCCTCAAGGTGACCTCTATAGTGGACAAGGGGCTGTGATAATCAATGGACCAGTGCGGTAAAGTATGGACAGAGTTCCCTTTCAGTTCCTAGATATAAATAGTCAGACAAGAGATGCAGAAAAAAACAAGTAAAGATTTATTGTATAACAATTAAGTTAAACATGGGCCTGTTACAGACAGCCAAAATAAAGCTGCTTCGAGTCACAGTGGAGGTATGGTGTTTCAATGATGCATGCATCCTAAGAGTCCAGATGTCACACCAAAGCCACGCTCCAGCCCTAAGGACTTGAGTGTGGCTTTGGTGTGGCTTCTGGAGTCTTAGGATGCATACATCATTGAAACACCATACCTCCACTGTGACTC